>NC_058134.1:10482188-10560679 GCF_016433145.1 Gracilinanus agilis | reverse complement strand
CTATCTCTCCATCTCTATCTTTATCTCTATCTTTCTGTCTCAGCCTCTTTCTCTCTCCCTCCCTCCTTTCTTCTCTTTCTCTCTCCCTATCTCTTTCCATCCCTTTCTCCCTCTCTCCCTCTTTCTCTTTCTCTGTGCATTCCTCCCTCTTTCTCTTTCTTTCTCTTTCCTTCTCTCTCTCTCTCCCTTCTCTTGCTCCTTCTTTCTTTCTCTCCATATATACATATGCACACACACATACATATATATTCACAGAGATATGGATGATTGATACATTTAGATATAGATATATATTTACATATATAGAAGCATATATTTCTATATATCTAGCTATTTCCATGTTGTTTCCTCCATTAAAGTGTGAACTCCTGAGGAAGGTGACTGATATTTGTTTGCTTGCTTTTTTTTTTGTCTCTCTTTGTATCTTGGGACTTAGCACAGTGCTTGACTTATGGGAAGTGTGTGTTTAATAAATGTTTGTTGATTGACTAGAACTGGAGCTCCTCAAGTTGACTTTTATTCTCCTTATTCTCCAACATTACTAACAAGATATTTCACTAGAATTATCATTACTGTTATAATCCATTCTTGACTCACGCTTACCTCCTCTCCAATGCAGCACGTGCATATATGCTCATGTGCATGCACATGCGTACACACACACACACACACACACACACACACACACACACACACAGCTCTTCCTTTGGTTCATAAGACAGATTAGGAGCTTGGGAAACTCCAGCAGGATTTCCCCAAAGAATTCACCCATTCCTCTTTACAACAGCAAAGAACCCATGTGACATTGGCCATTCTGTGTAAGATCTTGAAAAATACATGACCTTTCCTTCAAATACAACTACTCCCAAATCCCACCCCATAGTCTATTACCAGGGGACAGGATTCTCTTGATCTATCTTCTTTCATTTTATACTTTGGGGACTGTGTGAGAAGGATGCTCCCGTGAGTATCCCACAATGTGAGTTAGAACAGGAAGAGAACCTTAGGCATTCTCAAAGCAGAATTGCCCCCATTTGTTGAAGGCCATTGCATAATTCTGCTTACCACAAAGAAAAAAAAAACAATTTGGCTATTCCTATGAAACGGACAGGTAGTATTGGACAGAGGGGGATCTTTCAACATATTGGCAAGGAAAAGGAAGTCATTTTCTCTTTGAATAAAAAGCTTGAGCTAAACTTTGGGGAGTGTGGTACAATAGAAAGGATACTGGCACCAGAGTCAGAGGTCCTGGGTTCAAATCCTGCCTCTGACACTTCATAGCTATATACCACGGGAAGATCACTTAATTTCTCTGAACCCCATTTTAATCATCTGTAAAATAAAGGAATTTTTCTAGACAGACTCTGAGGTCCCTTTCAGTTCTAGACTGAAGAAACCATATGAGGTTGATTCTAATACTGTTGCTTTTTGTGAACTATTGTGCCAACCAGAGAATGGGGAAGGGAGGAATTAAAAAAAATTAATATGTGTGATACATTATCCCTGGATACTAATCACTTATTATCTAGTGTGAAAAGATAACCAATGTTCGCACAAGTTAAGTTTTTCTTTGCATTTAATTGTGCTCTGAGGTACACAATTAAGTCTATTTTGTTTTGAAAAAATATGTCCTCTGGTTGACAGGAATGAGTATACACGTTGTTGATGGTGGAATATAAGAGGAGTCATCATGTTCAATGGTTTTGTGTATATACCAACCCACTGAGAACCTTGAAGGTAGAGTGGCTTATGTAGAGGTTCACGGGCAGGGTCTACAGGTATGACACTCAAATCCAGTCATAGTACAGCTATGGCATTCTCCCAACATGAAATCTGGAACTTCTAAGCCCAAATAACAAAATCAAGAATCAGCCCTGAAGAGAAAGTATGAGTTAGTGAAAAATAGGCTAGATTTGGAGTTAAAGGACCTCAGTTTGAATCCTGACTTTGACAGTTAGTGACCACCCAGTAAGTCACAACCTCATTGTACTCATCGATTCAAGAAGGGATTGGACTATGTGGTGTTTGAGGTTCCTACTACCTCTACATATGTGCCTCCATGAATCATTTCATTGGCTGGGAGAAGTCTCTCTCTCAATCAGTAATGAGGCCTTTCCTGATCAGTGACAAGGATTCATTTTCCAGCCCTTTTCACTCAAGTTCTCCTCTGATGCTTCACAATGGCACAGAGAGGATTGTCAGTTCTTGGAGTTTATCCTAGGAGAGTTTAAGCCCTGGTAGGTCTTCCCCTGACAAAAAGCCTCTGAGCAGGGTCCGTGATGGTTCAATAGTTGCTAAAATAGTTGGCCACAAGAAAGGTTCAAAGACTCGCTGCTAAGCTAAGTAGAGGCTGTGATCTGTAATGAGAGAGGAGGAAAGAACAGTGACAAAATTACCAACCCATCAAATGTAGTAGAAGAAAATTCTCTCGTGATGAGACACATTGTAAATTGCCACCATGACACAAGTTCCAGACAGTTCTAATGCTGATCCACTCATTTAGGATCCCATATTTGGAAACAATTATTCCTCATCAATCAAGCACCAAGGGATGAGTTCCCAAACTTTATTAATCACATGCACCAACATGAGGGGCATAATCACTCTGTTGGCTTTTCAGTGACTCATGTGGGAACATGCTAATGAATGGTGTCACGAACCATTCATTTGAAATGTTCATAAACAAAGAGAGAGCCCCAAAGGATGTCTATCTTTCACATAAGAGGGGAGGTTTTATTCTACATTCTGAGAGAGAAATCAAACTTCCTAGCTATGGAAATATTGAAATATTTGTTTTCCTCATTTCCCTCCCTTATGAAATAGACTAAGTAGGCATAAACAGGAGCAACTAAGATCAATATTGGGAAACAAAATGTGGTGCATGATTGAGCACAATGGAGACAAAGTCAAAATTCAAAAAAGATCTTGCTAAGTTACACTATAAGGCTGGAGGTAATAAAATGAAGCTTATTAGAGATGAGTTTGAAGTATTTCTCTTGATCTTAAAGAAAGAAACATAATTGATACAAGAAGGGGTTATAGAGCAATTCATCTGAAAAAGTTTCAGGGGTTTTGATGAAAAGCAAGCAAGCTCAGAATTAGTCAATAGTATGATATGGGAAAAAAACCTAACTGCTTCAAAGTTGTTCCTTCTTAGTCTTGTTAAAGTACAAACGACTTTCCTGGTTCTGTTTTTTAAACTCTGAATCAGTTCATAGATATCTTCACAGGATTCTCAGATGTTGACCAGTGTTATTTCTTAGTAAGCAATAATATTACATTACATTCATATACTCTAATAGTGCTACAGTAAGAGAATGGATGTTCCAGAAATTAAGTGCTTCCCAGGTTTGTTGTTCTCTTCCCTTGTCAGACAACATCTGGAATTGCATCATTCTGACCATCACATTTTAAGGTCACTGACTCATACTTTCAACATCCACAGAAGGGCAACAGTATGGTAGAGGGTCTCATGAGGATTGGCTAAACCCATTGGGTTGTTTGTCCTAGCAAATGAAGTTTTGCTAGCAGAATGCAGGGCATAAGGAATGCTTTCAACTACCTGAGAGGCATCTGATAGAAAAAGTTTGATGACTATGCAGCAAATATGTTGTAAAGAGGTAGTTGCCAAGCTACAGGGGGGAAAAAAGTGAACCTGGAGTCACAGAACTTGAAATCAAATCCTGGCTTTGATACATACTACCTATGTGACCTTGGGCAAGTTCCCTGTCATCTCAGGTCTGTTTCCTCAGCTACAAAATGAGTTCAGAATAGAGGAATCTTTGAAGTCCCTTCCAGAATGAGAACTAAGAGGATCTTGTGAAAATCCTTCCATAGGCACCCTGATCTCAGGGGTTCACTATATTTGTACTGGACTTCACATGGACATTGAACCAGTTTAGCACACTATTGAAGTTCAGAACTCCCAAGCCCCGGTGGCTTGCCAGCTTCAGTTTCCTCAGGAAAGGCATCTGACTTCATGCCTAGTTACTATTTTATTTTCAAAAGATATACTCATGTAAGGAAATGCAAAAAACATCTTTCCAAGGAGACTCTGATGCATTAATAAGTATTTTTAAGGTTGTCTGCCAACCATTTCTAAATTCCTCTACCTGTTCTATTATCTAACCTGGCTCTCTTCATTTGGCAACAAAGATATGACAGTCTTTGCCAATTATCTAGCTGAAATCCAAGTGTCTATGGCCCAGACTTCCTGATCAGTTATGGTACGGTTAGTAACCCTGCTCAAAAATTAAACTATCTTGGTCTCTCCTACTATGTATGCTCTTGGTGAATCCATGCTGATTTTTAAGAGATCACTGCTTCCCTTTCTAAGTGTTCATATACTACTCCTTTAATAATCATACTAGAGTTTTGCCAGAAATCAGAGATGAGATCACTGACCTATCCATGGAAGAGCCTACTTACATCTCACTTTTGAAAATGAAAACTTTCACTCACCTTCAGCCCTGCAACACCTTCCCCATTCTCCAAGCCTTTCAAATATCACTCAAAAATCACACCTGAGTTCTTTCAGAATTCTGAATGTAATATGTTCATATCTCATTGCTTTAATCCATTAGCAGCCCCAAAGCATATTCTTCCTATTCCCCAATGATCTTGGATTTGAACTAATAATTTCTGAACCACTAAATTGGAAGGAAGAAAGGAAGGAAGGAAGGAAAGAAAGAAGGAAGGAAGAAAAGAAGGAAGGAAAAGGAAAAAGAAAGGTATCTAGAAAGATAGAGGGAATGGGGAAACATTAGTGAGAGTAGAAGCTTATATGTTTGAAATAGTCAACCCTATATCAAGACAAATTCAAAATGGGTAAATAACTTAAATATGGGGAATGAAATCATGAATAAATTAAGTGAACATAGAACAGTAAAACTGTCAAATCTGTGGGAAAGGAAGGAATTTAAGACCAAGCAAAAGACAAAGAACATTACAAAATGTAAAGTGAATGATTTTGATTACATCAAATTAAAATGATTTTGTACAAACAAAACCAATATAACCAAAATTAGAAGGAAAGCAACAAACTGCAATTTTTTAAACAAAATTCTCTGAAAAAAGTTTTAATTTCCCAAATATATGAGAACTAAGTCAAATTTACAAAAAAATAATTAAGCCATTCCCCAATTGACAAAAAGTCAAGGGATATGAATAGGCAGTTCTCAGATGAAGAAATCGAAACTATCAAGAATCTCATGAAAAAGTATTCTAAATCCCTTCTGATTAGAGAATGCAAATCAAAACATCTATGAAGTACTAACTCACACCTAACAGATTGGCCAATAAGATAGCAAAGGAAACTAATAAATGTTAGAGGGGATATGGCAAAATTGGGACACTAATACACTGCTGGTGGAGTTGTGAATTAATCCAACCATTCTGGAGGGCAATTTGGAATTATGACCAAAGGGTTTAAAAGATTGTCTGCTCTTCGATCCAACCATACCACTGTTGGGTTTGTACTCCAAAGAGGTAATAAGGAAAAAATACTTGTACAAAAATATTTATAACCATATTCTTTGTGGTGGCAAAAAATTGGAAAATGAGGGGGTGTCCATTGATTGGGGAATGGCTGAACAAATTGTGGTATCTGATGGTGATGGAATACTATTGCACTAAAAAGGAATGATGAACTGGAGAATGCCTATGTGAACTGAAAAGACCTCCAAGAATTGATGCAGAGAGAAAAGAGCAGAATCAGGAGAACATTGTACACAGAAACTGATACATTACGGCACAATCGAATGTAATGGACTTCTCTGCTAGTAGCAAGGCAATGACCCAGAACAACATCGAGGAAATAAAGAGGAAGAGCGCTACCACATACAGAGAAAGAATTGTACGAGTAAAAATGCAGAACAAAAAAAAAACATATGATGGATCACGTGATTCAATGGGGATATGATTGGGGTATTGGTGTTAAAAGATCACTCTATTGCAAATATGAATAATATGTAAATAAGTTTTGAACAATGATACATGTATAACCCAGTGGAAATGCTTGTTAGCTCTAGGAAGGGGGAGAGAAAAGGGGTGGGAAAAATCATAAATCGTGTAACCATGGAAAAATATTCTTAATAAAGAAATTATAAAGAAAGAAAGCCAAGAATTTTTTAGAAGATATGGGGAAAAAATGATGATGACAATGGGTCTAATTCAGATAAAACATATACTTAAGTTGACAGTCAATTTCCCCTCCAGGAAGACCAAAAGATGTTTTCTGACACATGAAGTTTGGAAACTTAATTTTGTGCCCTTTTCTTGTTATTACTTTTTTATCCCCCCCAAATCCCTGAAGAGGTTTGACTACCATAAAAATCAGTAATAAGGCTTTTAATGCTTTGGATGGGGGTGTAATGCAGGGCTTAGAATAGATATTGCCTTTTCCTTCACCCAATAAATAGGACAGACTCTTTTTTTTGTAATGTTTCAATAGTCATCCCTTTGGTCTTTTGACAAATGATTGCTTTCCATAAAATCTTATTGCATAAAGCCAACGGACCCCTGGATAAAAATTAAACTCGGCACTCTAATAAAATTCAGTCTAGATTATAAAAAAAAGAAGGAAGAAAAGTATGTATGCTAAAAACAAAAGATTGTATAACCATGTATTTCATCTTAAAGAGAAGGGAAGGTAGACCTCTACGAGCTAATGAAGAAGGAAAAGAAAGGTCAAGTTGCTCTTTGAGTAAATGTGTTGTGGTTTATAGCATTCACAAAACAAATTACAGTGTGACAGCCTTCTCAAGGAACTGTTTGAGTCTTTGGAAAAAGTGTGTATTATTTTGTGTGTACTCTACCTTTTGATGTGGCCTTCTCTAAGTGGGCAGCATCACTGAAACTTTTTGTCCCCTTAATTGTGAAGCACTCTGAGAACAACATGATGCAAGGCAGAATTCATTTAGAAATTGAATCTCTTCACAAGCCAGGAGCATCTGGCACAACGAGAAAGAGGAGGAGTATATAGAAAAGAAAATATTTTTGAATCACAATTGGCTTCTGATTTATGGGGTCATCCTACCTCTTCCAAGAAAGCTGGCCCAATGGCCATGATTCCAGGTCCCTGAGGAAAACTGAGAGGGTGGTGAGGCTTCTGCTCCTTTACTAAAGTGATAAAATACACACTAATGCTTAGGAGTCTGAGTTCCT
The DNA here is from genome assembly GCF_016433145.1 of Gracilinanus agilis. Taxonomy (NCBI): domain Eukaryota; kingdom Metazoa; phylum Chordata; class Mammalia; order Didelphimorphia; family Didelphidae; genus Gracilinanus; species Gracilinanus agilis. The sequence goes on along the minus strand of NC_058134.1, from coordinate 10,553,515 downwards.
TCCAGAGTAGTTTGACCCTAAAAATATACTCGAGAAGAATGAGATTATGGGTATGAAATAACAATTACTCCTTTTTAAATGTATGGTCTTGTTATTAGATAAAATCTTTCAGTTCAACAAAGAGTGATTCCATATGGAAGCCATTGGGCTACATACTAAGCATATAGAAATGAAAACGCCAAAATCTCTGCTCTATAGTTGCTTCCAGTCTAATAATTACATGATATATATATGTATATTTATATGTATAAGTGTGTGATATATACATACTTACTTATAGGGGCAACATGGCACATGAGCTAGAAAGCTGACTTGAAGAAAGAAAATATCAGGTTCAAATCTTGCCCTTAACAAAGACTGGCTGTGTGACTATAGGTGTCAATTGAATGTGAGACCAGTGTACCAGGACAACTAAAGCAAACATTCCCCTTGGTAAATAGAAGGACCAATGGGAATGCACACAGGCTGTGTCCATGCTGGCCCAAGCTGTAGTGTATTTTTATGTGATCCCACATGGGTCACTTAAGGTCTCACTTTCCCAATTAAGTTTTTAAGTCTGTGAGTAGTAGATGATGTATCCTTGCAGCAAGTTCACTACATCAATAAAATCACAAGAAACAAGAAGAAAGAGGAGGAGAAAGAGGAGTGGGAGGAGGAAAAGGAGGAGGGGGAGGAAGAAGAGAAGATAGAAGGCTTCTGAAAAGATAGTATCAGAATAATAGAGTAAAATCATTTGAGCTTTTGTACAGTAGATGGAATGAAGAGAGGAAAGACAAGTTAAAGGAGAACAATTATTGGCTGAGGCAGATAGTAGAAAATTCCAGGTAAAACAATAAGGCCATGCACCAGGGTGGTGGGACATGTGAGTAGGAAAGGGAGAGGTACTGGAAATAAAACTAAGTGCTAATAATAAATAGATGGAGGTGTGAGGGTAGGTGGAGAAGGGTCAAATGTGACTCCAATGTTAGGATCTTGAATTACCAAGAGGATAACTAGCTTCTCTACAGATAAAAGAGAAGTGGAAGTTTTTACAGGGAAAAGTCTTCCATTTCTGTTTCTGATACTTATTAATGGGAGAACCATTGGCAAGTCACTTAAAGTTGCTCAATATCTCTGATTCTTAGCTTTTTCATCTGCAAAATCATGATAAAAATAAATACTGTGGATCTATTCTGTGTGGCTATTTCAAGTATCAAATGTGAAAGAGGAAATAAAGGAATTTCAAAATCTTAAGGAAGGCATTGTCTAAATGGTTGTTATCTCAATACTCAACATGTATGCACCAAGTGGTATAGCATCCAGACTTCTAAAGGAGAAACTGGCAGAGCTCAAGGAGGAAATAGATAGTAAAAAAATACTACTAGGAGACCTGAACCTTTCCCTATCAGTTCTAGATAAATCAAACCAAAACATAAATAAGATAGAGGTAAGAGAGGTGAATTAAATCATAGAAAAATTAGAGTTAATGGATATATGGAGAAAAATTAATAGGGACAAAAAGGAATACATCTTCTTTTCAGCAGCACATGGTACATTCACAAAGACTGACCACGTACTAGGACATAGAAACATGGCAAACAAGTGCAAAAGAGCAGAAATAATAAATGTAAACTTTTAATATCATAATGTAATGAAAATAATAATTAGTAAGGACATGTGGATAGGCAAATTAAAAATCATTTGGAAATTAAATAATATGATTCTCTAAAATCAGTTAAATAACAAATCACAGAAACAATAATTTCACTGAAGAGAATGACAATGATGAAACATCCTACCAAAATCTGTGGGATACAATCAAAGGAGTACTCAGGGGAAAATTTATATCCTTGAGTGCATATATTAACAAATTTGGGAGGGCAGAGATCAATGAATTGGGCATAAAAATTAAAAATAAAACTGAAAGCGAACAAATTAAAAATCCCCAGATAAAAACTAAACTAGAGATCATAAAAATTAAAGGAAAAATTAACAAAATCAAAAGTAAAAGAACTATTGAATTAATAAATAAGTCTAGAAGCTGGTACATTGAAAAAACAAATAAAATTGACAAAGTACCAGTCAATCTAATAAAAAAAAAGGAAAGAAGAAAACCAAATTAATAGTATCAAAGATGAAAAAGGAGACCACACCTCTAATGAAGAGGTAATCAAGGCAATTACTAAAAACTAATTTGCCCAACTATATGGCAATAAATATAGCGATTTAGTTGATATGGATGAATATTTACAAAAATATAAATTGCCTAGATTAACAGTAGAAGAAATAGAATACTTCAATAATCTCAAATCAGAAAAAGAAATTGAACAATCCATCAAAGAACTCCCTAAGGGCAGCTGGGTAGCTCAGTGGATTGAGAGTCAGACCTAGAGACGGGATGTCCTAGGTTCAATTCTGGCCTCAGACACTTCCCAGCTGAATGACCCTGGGCAAGTCACTTGACCCCCATTGCCCACCCTTACCACTCTTCCACCTAGGAGCCAATACACAGAAGTTAAGGGTTTAAAAAAAAAAAGAATTCCCTAAGAAAAAATCCCCAGGACCAGATATATTCACAAGTGAATTCTATCAAACTTTCAAAGAACAACTAAACCCAATACTATACAAAATATTTGATATAATTAGCAAAGAAGGAATTCTACAAAATTCCTTTTATGAAAAAAAAATATGGTACTGATCCCAAAGCCAGGTAGATAAAAAACAGAGAAAGAAAACTACAGACCAATCTCCTTAATATAACATAGATGCAAAAAACTTAAATAGAATACTATTGAAAAAACTCCAGCAAGTGATCGCAAGGGTTATTCATTATGATCAGGTGGGATTTATACCATGAATGCAAGGATGGTTCAGTATTAGAAAAAACATTCACATAATTGACCATATCAACAAGCAAACAAACAAAAATCACATGATTATCTCAATAGAGGCTGAAAAAGCCTTTGACAAAATACCACACCCATTCCTATTGAAAAAACTAGAAAGTATAGGAATAGAAGGACCTTCCTTAAAAATAATAAACAGTATATATCTAAAACCATCAACAAGAATCATCTGCAATGGAAATAAGTTAGAAGCATTCCTAATAATTTTAGGAATGAAATAAGGATGCCCATTATCACCTCTATTATTTAACACTGTACCAGAAGCACTAGCAATAGCAATTGGAGAAGATAAAGAAATTGAAGGGATTAAAGTAGGCAACTAGGAGACCAAGCTATCTCTCTTTGCAGATGATGTGATAGTATACTTAAAAAATCCTACCTAGAGAATCAACTAAAAAGTTAGTGGAAATAATCAACAACTTTAGTAATGTTACAGGAAACAAAATAAATGCACATAAATCATCAGCATTTCTATATATTTCCAACACATCTCAGCAGCAAGAATTAGAGATATATCATTTAAAATCACCCTAGACAATATAAAATACCAAGGAATCTATCATTCCCCCAGAAGTCCCTTAGTATTTCCCCAAATTCCCTTTAATATCTCCTGCACCTCCACGTTTCTGGTCATGTTATTGTCTTACATGTTCTGTAGCTCCTCCCATACTCTCTCTTCTTCATGAGCATGGCTGAAGTTTGTTTAGCACCTTTTCACTCTATTATTTTATGTTAGTTTATTATTAATAAAACTTTATGAAATATAATACCTTATCTATTGAATCATATAACCATGGGAAAATATTCTAAATTAAAAAAATAATAAATAAAAAAATAAAATAAAATTTGTTCCCTTTCAAAAAAAAAATAAATGGTAGTTATCATTAAGTGGTTTGCTCATGGTCACCACACCCTTGGTGACTGTTAGATGTGAGATTAAAACTCAGTCTTTCTGAGTCTATGTCACTGATTTTCCCCTTAATTTTTTCCTAGCCTCTACATAGCTCTCTGTGTTCAACTCCATTTTCAAGCAATTATTATCTGTTTGTCCTTAGGCAAGTCACAGAATGTCTGTTTGCCTTAGATTCCTCATTTATAAAATGCGTAAGGTAACATCTAAGTCCCAGGGTTGATGTCATTATTAAATGAAATAAAGCACTTCACAAAACTTAAATCTCTATAAAATGTTAGCTTTCATTTTTATTTTACTATTACTACTGCCACTATCAGTACTACAACTACTACCACTACTACCACTACCATCACTTCTACTACCACTACTATTACTACCACCACCACCACCACCACTACTGCTTCTGCTACTACTTGTACTAAATGTTGTCAGGTCTCAAATAGTGTTACCCAAGCCAATTGACTTCCTGACTATTTCAGTGAATAAGATCCTATCTTCCTTTGCCTTCTGTTCTCTGGATTTCTTTCCTGCCCCTCTTAATAGTCCCTCTCCTAGTGAGTGTCTCTCATTCATCAATCCATTCCACTTTGTCTTTTCTTGTTTTTGCCCCAAAGCTCTATATCTTCTCTTCTTTTACTTCACCCTCTGGCACTTTCATTCTTCTCCTAAAGCTTTCTTTTAAAAAATGGTAATAGTGAAGGATTGCTGATGATACTCCTTTGCTTTTTCTAAGTTTATAAATGGAGATTTTGAACCCTGGACTTCATTCCCCAGAAGTCCCTTAGTATTTTCCCAAATTCACTTTAATCTCTCCTGCACCTTCATGTTTGCTGGTCACATTATTGTCTTATAAGTTCTGTAACTCCTCCCATACTCTCTCTTCTTCACGAGCATGGCTGAAGTTTGTTTAGCACCTTTTTATTCTATTATTTTATGTTAGTTTATTGTTAATAAAACTTTATTAAATATAATACCTTAGGTATTGAATATTAATTTTAATCTCTACATAAGGGACACTTGAACATAGAAATCATTTAAATTTCCAGGATTCAAGGAAGTGGTGAATCATTAAGTTTTTGATTAAATATCATCTTTTGGGCCATTTCCATAAATACTTTGATTAGGGAAGGCATGATTGAATGGCTTAAAATCGTTCAGCAAATGACATATCACTAGAATTAGAAGCCACCTCAGAGTTCATCTAATCCATTCTACATCCCCAAAGAATATTCACTAGAACATGCCTGACAAGAATCTCCACTATAGCATCTACTATTCTTCCAGCCTCTGCTTGAAGACCTTCAATGATGGGGAACTTCCCAACACTCAGAACATTTTATTATATTTTAGAGTTTCTCTCATTGTTAGGAAGTTTGTTCCTGAGATAAATCTGAAATCTGCCTCTTTGCAACTTCTAACCATTCTTTCTGGGAACCCACAGCATACATCTAATTCTTCCTCTCCATGAGAGTCCTTCAAATCCATGGTAGCACCATTATGCTGCAACAGATCTTCTCTCATCTAGAGTAAATTTCTCCAGTTCTTTTAACTCAGAATCATGTGGCAGAGACTCAAGCCTCTTCACCTCAAGGCAGAATGAAGAACTAGAAAGAAAGCTCAATTTTGTATCAGAGGAACTGAGTGCAAGTCCCCCTAAGACTATTTCTTAGCCTGTTTTCTTCTATATAAAAGGAGGAAATTGAACTTGATGGCCTCTAATGTTCCTCTGAATGAAAAGTAGTACTTTTTGATTTTAACCATTCAACCCTTTAAAACTCCAACTAATTCTTTTGTTGTACAAATATTATCAAATGAGGTAATATTTGTGAAGTATCAAGCACTGGGTATTATAGAATGTTAAAGATAATAATAATTATTGTTGCTGAACAAACAATTGAACATCCTTCTTCTCTTGGATCTTTTCCAGATCATCAAAATCTCTCCTGAGATGTCCCAAAGTGAGTTTAAACACTTGGTGCAGCTCAGCTATGGAAGACTACAGGAGAACAATTACCTCCATATTGCTGGAAGCTATACATTTCTTCAAGCTGCCTGAGATCAAATGAAAGTTGTAGACTGCCACACTGGCCTGCTGAGTCATGGTGAGTTTAGGATTACTCAGATTCCCACATCTTTTTTGGACCAGTGGTCGTCTCACCATGCCTCCCTAATCTGTAAGTGGAAATTTGATAATTGAACAACAGTGCAAGACTTTGCATTTGTACTACTTAATTTCATCTTTCTTGATTTAGTCATCTGCCCTGCCCTGTCAAAGTGTTTCTTGGTTCTTGACTATCATCCAGGGTGTTAGCTACCCCCTCTCGGCATCATGTTATCTTCAGATTTGGAGAGTCTTAAAATGAAGCCTTTATCCAAGTAACTGATAAAAATGTTAAATTACACAGGGGGAAGCAGAGAGGCCTGGGTTACTCCATTGCTGACTTCCTGCCAACTTGACCTTGAACTATTACCAACTACTCTTTGAGTTCAATTGCTCAACTCCTTAAAACTCCAAATAACTGTATTGTTGTAAGAATATTATCAAACGAGGCAATATTTGTAAAGCACTGAGCACTAGGTACTATGTGACTGTTAAGTATAATAATAATAATAATAGTAATAATAATAATAAAAATAATAGTTGTTGTTGTTGTTCTTGTCTATACCATATCTCTCCTTACTTTTAGAGTATAAGATGTTTTGTGAAAAGCTTTCTTAAAGCACTTAATAAAACATTTTTCTTATAGTCTTTATCAAATGCTTCACTAAAACATTTTTGCAAAACCTGTCACAAAAGGAAATAAGGCTAGTCTGGAATGACTTGATCTTGATGAAGTCATGCTGACTTTTTGTCATCTATCATTGTTCCTTTTTCGTGGATGTTTGCCAACCATCTCTTTAATAAGACTTTTGGGAATTTTTCCAATAACATTCACTGTGCTTATTGGTCTCTGGTTCACGCGGGACAACATTCACCCTTCTCCTGTCCTCCAAAAACTCTCTCCTTCTTCTTCATAATTTTTCAAATATCACTGACAGTGGCTCAGCAATCATAATAATCTCATAGAGATAGCACTGGAAGAAGATATCAAGTTTCACCCTCTCATTTTGCAGATAAAGGAACTGAGGCTGAGATTTAGTGACTAGCCCAGAATCCCACAATCAATATGTATTTGAAGCCAGGTTTGAACTTGGGTCTTCCAACTCCAAGTTTACCTATGCATTTTGCCACCTATTCACCCTCATTGGATATATTATCTGGTTCTTTACATGCTCAAAGATGTAACTATATGATTCTGGGCAAGTCACTTAATCTGTTTGCCTCAATTTCCTCATCTGTAAAATGAAGGTAATAACATTACCTCCCAGGTTTGTTGTGAGACTCAAATGAGAAAACAACTGTAGCCTATAGTAGGTGCTATACAAATGTTAGCTATGATTATCATTAGCTATTATTAATTAGGCCAGTGGTCTTGCTTTTTATTTTTTTCAAGAAACTATGTTCTCTCCATTTCCTTATTTCCTGGATCATGACTCTCTAATAGCCCTTTATTATTCTCCTTTGCCTTCCTACAGTCATTCTTGTTGGCAGGGAAAAAAAATTAATTGAGAAGTTCTGCCTTTTCTCTGTCACCAGTTATCATCCAGCACCTAGCCCAGTACTTGGCACATGGTAGGAGAGTCATAAATGCTTGGTGATTGATTACTTGTCCTATCTGTCCCCAACAGTAGTCCTGTTTCTCATTTGAGTCTCTTCTTTAACCCAAAGAATAAAAAACAACAAACAAAACCAAACAATGCTTTTCTTTTGAGGTCCTTCCATTTCCTTTAATTTATGACATTAGCTCCTGCTGAGCTCAACTCTATATTATATTGACTCTTAAACAAATCCAAGCAACACTATTATAGCAGAGTCCTAAATTGTGGAGATCACTGTGTTTTCAGTGAAATTCATCTTAATGCTTGAAATAATTGGATGAGGTTTAATTATTTCAGTCATTAGAATGAATGGGTCAGCCATTTGTTAGCCTATCCATCATTCCCAGCTACTCAGGCCACAAACCTTTAGCTGAAATGATGATGCAATATCTCTGAGGACCACAATATTGCAGAAGCACATTCTTTTCAAATATGCATTAAAGAAAGCAGCAGGATTCAGGTCCCCTAACCCAAAGCCCAGCACTAAAGAGACAACAGATGTGCGGGGAGTAGATAGAGCAAACATTGGCTCTGCTAATGTGGTCTGGGCTGAATGCTCCATAATTAGCCATTTAGATGGATGCTGAGGCAAGGTCATTCCAGTGCAACTTGGGAAGGATGAGAGCTCCTCATTTCACTCTGCATGAAGTCTGGTAGGACAATGGTGCGCACAAGATTGGGAATGTTTCCATGATTACCGATTGTCTGTCGGTATCCTAGAATATGGGAAACAGCCAAGAAACCTACAGTCATTGCAGCTACTGTTGGGTTGAAAGGTCTGCCCTAGACTTGGCCATTGACTTCATTCAGCTTCCACCATAACTTGTCCTCCTCATTTTACTTTTTCTCATTGGCATGAGGGTAACATCACTGACCTAACACAAGGAGCTCCAAATAACAAGCCAATTGAGGCTATCATATAAAGAAAGAGTAAATCCCCATTCAGAGGGGAGTGGAAACATTGAGGTTTATGAAGCGAGTCAATCCAGACATGATGGGCATAATCAGGTTGAAAAGTCCAGGGCTACAGAGGGCAAATGATTGGAATACAAAGGTACTCTGTCTTGGGGAAATAGTGGTGAAACATGGAAGATGTTACTGATAATGGACTAAAGGTTTAAAAATAATAATATAATCATTGAGGTAATTAGACCAATAGTTCCTAAGAGTAGGCAGACAACTGGGTGCTCTACCAGATTCACAGAATTCCCAAGGATACCTTTGAGTCAAGTTTCATTTATATATTATATTTATATATCATAAATTATATATACATATATTATGTTATAAAAAGAAAAAACACAGGAAATAAGGATTTTAGCAAAAACAATTATTAATGTAAAATGCTATTAGGGCAATTATTTTTTTAAATTAACAACACCAATTAAATTATATTTTAGCCCTTTCTTTCCTTTTTTGTTTTTCTAAATGTCTAAAATTCCAAATAAACAAGCATTTCTATATATAAAGTAAAAGAAGCTATCACAAATGAAATCACAGATCTCCTACAGGTTTAACTTATTTCTCTTCATCATTATACAACAGATACTATCCATTAGTGTCCCAACCCCTCCCCACCCTACCTACTTCACATAGAATATCATCACGGAGATCATTATCTTCATATAAATTGTCTTTCCTGGGGGCAGCTGGGAAGCTCAGTGGATTAAGAGTCAGGCCAAGAGATGGGAGGTCCTAGGTTCAAATCTGGCCTCAGACACTTCCAAACTGTATGACCCTGGGCAAGTCACTTAACCCCCATTACCTAGCCCTTATCACTCTTCTGCCTTGGAACCAATACACAGTATTGATTCCAAGAGGGAAAGTAAGGGTTTCAGCAAATAAATATATAAATAAATAAACAAATGAACAAACAAACAAATAAATGAACTGTCTTTCCTGCTCTATCTTTCTGTTCACTTTCTGGAGATAACATTCTCAGTTTATTATTCTAGTATTAGTTCTGTAGTTGTGTATAATGTTCCCCTAGTCCTATTCATTTCTTTGTTCATTATCTTATATAGTTCTTTCCAGTTTTTTAAATTAGTTTATGTATCATTTCTTATGGCACAGTAGTATTCCATCACAATGATGTACCATAATCTGTTTAGCAATTCCCCAATTGGTGGGCATCTTCTCAGTTTCCAATTCTTTGCCACAAAGAGAGCTGCTATCAATATTTTGGAACATTTGGTTTCTTTTCCTCTTTCCCTAATCTCCTTGGAAAGTAGGCCCAGCAACGGTATTGCTGGATCTGAGGATATACACAGTTTTATAACTCTCAGGGTGTAAATCCAAATTGTTTTCCAAAATGGTTGGATCAGTACACAGTTCCACCAACAATGCATTAATGCACTGATTTTTCCACATGCCCTCCAACATTTATCATTTTAACCTTTTGTCATTATAGCCAGCTTGGTGAGTGAGAAGTGTTATCTCAGAATTGCTTTGTTTTCATTTCTCTAATAAGTAGTGATTTAGAACATTTTTTTCACGTATCTATATATGGCTTTGATTTCAACTGAAAATTGTTCATATCTTTTCTCCATTTATCAGTTAGTAAATGGCTCTTATTTTTATAAATTTGACAAAGTTCATTATATGTTTTAGATATGAGACCTCTATCTAATGGGCTATCCATAAAAATCTCAATATTCTGTTTTCCTTTTAATCTTGGCAACATTTATTTTCTTTTATTCAATTTACTGTATTCAAAATTATCCATTTTACATTTCACAATGCTCCCCATCTCTTTTTGACTCTATGTAGGAAATTCCCCTCCTATCCATAAATCTGATAACTAGCATGTTCCCTGTTCTTCTAATTTACAATGATATCTCCTTTTATGTTTAGATAATTTTTTCCATTTAGATCTTATACTAGTGAATGGTATAAGCTATAGGTCTACATCTAGTTTCTGCCAAACTAGTTTATAGTTATTCTAACATTTTTTCCAAACACTAGTTTGTTATCCCCAAAACCTAGATCTATGGTTCTTTCAAATACCAGATTATTATAATCTTTACTGTTGTTTGCTGTATGTCTTTGTTCCACTTGCCTACATTTTCCTTTCTAATTATTTTTCAGGTTCCTTGTCTCATCCATTATCTATTACCCCTTCCACCTCTATAATGATTTCTATTTATCTCCATCATTTTGATTAAAACCTTTTGTAATCACAGTTTTTATCACATACTCATTTCTTAGTTTGATTCTTCATTCCATTCCCTTTCCAGTTGTCCAGTTGTCACCATCTGGTGACCAAACTGTATAATGACATGCCTCTGAATCTTGGATAGAGAGGAGGGAGGGAGGGAAGAAAGGAGAGAGGGAGAGAGAGGGATGGCTAGATGGTGGATGAAAAGATAAAGGGAAGGATGGATGAATAGTAGATAGAAAGAGGTATGGAAAGAAAGGGAGAAGGGAAGTGAGGAAGAGAGAGAGTGAAAGAAAGGCATATACTTAGATGGAGAGACAAATGGAAGGTGGGTAGAAGAATAGAAAGATAGCTACATAGATGGATAGAGAGAGGGGGAGTAAGAGATAGGGAGGAAGGGAGGGATAGATGGATAGTTAATAAGAGATTATAAAAAGATCAATATATGGATAGATAGAGATAGGGGATAGAGGGAGAGAAAGAAAATAGAGTGAATGAGCATTTATAAAATATTTAATATATGACAAGTACTATTCTAAGTCTTATAAATACAAATGTGAACCAATAAAAGCATTCCTGCCTTCAAAGAGTTTACATTCAATTGGATAAGATTACGTATAAACTAGAACTTGTAAAATGTTGGCAAGGGGGATATCCATTGGCAAGATGACTAGTGAGGGATACAAGAAGGACTCTGGACAGTTGAGTTGTGATTAAAGTGAAGAATGTCTTGAGGCTCTCCTGAAATAATGGTCTGTGCAGGCCATCACTAACCAGGACAGTAGAGCCTAATGGTAAAGATATCTGCAGAGTAGGAAGGCAGGATGAAAATTTGGAAGTCTTTTACTCTCTCCTTTCTCATGTGTTCTTCATATGATTTCAGAATTGGAAGAGACCTCAGCAGTCCTGCAACCGATCAAGCCCTTCACTGGGAATCTCCTCTATAAGATGTAATACAATCTTCACTTGAAGGCCCTTTGTAGAAGGGGAAGCGGGAATGATTTGGGGAAAGACTATGATCTGATGCAGTCAGGTTGACTTTGAACTCTGTAAGGAATATTTTTTCCTTAAAGCAGATGAAATCTTCTCTCTAACTTCTATTTCTGCCCTCTGGGGCCAATGAGAACAAATTTAATCCTTCTTCCCCAATGTAGGCATTCATATACTTGGTATCAGTCCTGATGTGCCTACAGATCCTTTCCTCTTCTAGGCTATACATGCCCAATTCCTTCAAACCATAATTACATAATATGATGTGGAGCCCTTCACTACTGTGGGTACCTTCCTTTGGAAAGACACCAGCTTGTTAGTGTCCTCCTTAGTTTCATAGATGCTTAAGCTAGATGGGAATTTAAAGCTCATATAATCTAGTTATTCACTTTACAGATGCAGAAACAGAGTAAATGAAGCAGGTAACTTGTTTAGAATCATGCAGAGCCACGAATGGAAGCCACATCCTTTCCCTGGCTCCAAACCTCTCCGTACCTCATTATGGCTCTTCTAAAATGTGACGCTAAGAAAGGCACATAACTGCACAAAGGATCACTGCAGATGGATGGGGGCAGAGTAAAGAGAGAGCAATGGACTCATTCCTTCCTTTAAGCTGAACACTTGTCTTATTACAGATTAAGATGGCATTTGCCTTTCTAGTCACTATTTCACCCTGTTAACTCATAATAGTCAACAATGACTCATAATACTCTCATAGTCTGAGATCCTTGTTAAGCAGAGGCTAGGGTTTTTCCTTTTCTCCATTCCTTTCTTCCTTCCTCCCTTTCTCCTTCCCGCCCTTCTTTCCTCCCTCCCTCCCTCTCTTTCTTCCTCCCTTCCTTCCCTCTTTCCTTCTTTTTTTTTTTTGCTTTTCTTTATATCCTCAGTACTTTTAGCACAATGCCTAGTCCACAGTAAGCAAGTGTTTCATAAATACTTACTGACTGACTAGTGTAAATAATGACCTTGTAATCTCCCTCCATATCCCAGAAACTATCAACAGAGCCAAATTTACCCTAAATATGTAGGTGGTCTAGAATTCTTGGCAACTCTTCTTTCTGTCCTCAGCCATACCACTGATGAAGTGGATTAAGGTCACAGATCACTGGAGTCTGTTTCGTATTTTAGCCAGTTTTGAATGTGTTCTTCTATACTGAATTGTCCTGTTTACATGACCACAAGTAAAGGTGGTCTCCAGGACCATGTTTGAAGCCTCACCAGATTAGTAAAGTTGAGAAAACTTTGTGTCCTTCTGGAATCCTTTTCAAGGAGTTAGGAACATCTCTGCACTGCCAAGAGGCATTAGAGTAGCACTTGATGGAGATATCAGCACACACTACTTTTTTATCATCACAGAAGTTTGTATTTACTTGTCAGGAGGTTTGAGAACGACACTGCCGACAAATCTGTATAAACTGTACCAGGCGATGGTCCTGTTATATGCAGGGCAGATTCACTGGGAGCTAGTGGATGGGGTGGGAGGCTACAACCAAACTCTTATGAGAGTGGGGATTTGGAAATATTCAAGAAGGGGCACTGGAAGGGAGATGAGGGCAGAAAAATAGATACAGAGCCAGAAATCTAGGCTGCAGCTGCACTGATTTCCTTCCTCCTACTGCTAATATGAGGCTTTCCTTTGTCTGTGGGAATCAAGGGAAGAAGACTCTTCCCAACTATGGTTTCCACCCTCGGCAGTTATGTTAAAAAGACTTGCGTGCTTTGTCTATTTGATGCCAAAATGCAACCTCTGACCAACCCTGAGCCTCATGGGCTCAATCACTGAGCAAATTGCTATCGTGACTTTATCCTTCCCTATTTTTCTTTGGCATTGTGATATAGCAAGTTGTAGTTTGGGAAATGGGTATTGGGAATACTTGCTTCCTGATTTTGATCTCTTGCTGTATATTATGGAATTTCTTTGAAATAACTATGATCTCAAATCTGGCCTAAGGCATTTCCAAGGCATGTGAATCTGGGCAAGTCACTTAACCTTATTTGCCTCGGTTTCTTCATCTAAAAAATGAGCTGGAGAAAACGATAGCAAACCACTAGAAGTTTTGCCAAGAAAGCCCCAAATGGGGTCACAAAGAGTTGGGCACAACTGAAATGACTCAACATCTTTGTTGCCTGTTTATAGTGTCAGATGTTAATTCTGCTGATCTAGGGGAGACTCTGAGGAAAAACAGGAGGGCTTGTGAATAGTGGTTGAATGGGTGGAGAACAATGCAATTTGAAGGAAGCTGAATGTGGTCCTGGGTTGCTACAGGCACCATACACGCATGTCTCCCATCACCATAAAATACTAAATTTGAGGTCTGAAAATTACAAGTATCTTTTCCCAACAGCTTTTCATGAAAACTCTCCTAGGTACATCTGTTAACTGATAGCACTATATCCTCTTTAGGAGCTCCTATTATGACTTGGAACATGTATTTCTTTGTTTGCCAGCCGGCTTCATTGTTAGCTACTGCTGACTTTTAGATGTTGTTATTCCTCTTCCCAATTTACATACCATCCTGTGGTTCCAGAAGCCTGCTTTTTCTGACAACACAGCCAGAGAGGGCTGATAGTAGACCCCTATTTTGCAATTCAGGAATCCCATGATGAAATCATTATAGTGAATAACTATCATTTAGTTCCATAGCACATGAAGTGTTATAAAACACTGCACAGCAATGCCATTCATTTGATCCTCACAACCCTTGGGGGAATAGCTCATTATCATCCCCATTTTGCAGATGAGGAAACTGAAGCTCAAAAACATAAAGTGACCAGCCCAAGGGCATGTAGCCTTGGGTTATATTTGAACCCGGGTCCCTTCTAAGGTCAGGACTTTTTCCCATATACAATCTTGCTTCATATCGATATACTTTTATACAATATTATTCCCCTGAATTTGGAATTATTTTTAAAAAATAATACTAACCAACACTTCTATAGCACTTCCAATGTGCCAGTCCCTGTGCTAAACCCTTTACAACTATTTGATCCTCACAACCACCATGGGAGGGAAGTTTTATTATTCTCACTTTACAGTTGAAGAAATTGAGGTAAACAGAAGTTAAGTGACTTGCTCAGGGTCACACAGCCAGTAAGTGTTTGAATCCAGATTTAAATCCAGGTCCTCCTGATTTACAACCCAGGACTCTATTTACCGTGCCATCTAGCTGTCAATAATAAAAGCCAACATGTATATAGGACTTGCTATGTGCCACCTTGTGCTAAGCACTTCACAATGATTATCTCGTTTGATCCTCACAGCAACCCTGGGAGGGAGGTGTTATTATTATCCCCATTTGACAGGAAATGGAGGCATCAAGAGGTTAAGTGATTTACTCAGTGTCAAACAGCATCTAAGGCTGAATCTGAATTCATGTCCTCCTGAATCCAAGCCCCCTGCTATTATGTCATACAATGAGGCCATTGGGTTTTGCTGTGTTTGGGTCCAGACCTATGATTTTCCAAGCCAAGGGAACTCTTGGTGTAGCTTGGGACCCCAAGAGACGGGGCGATTTGCCCAGGTCACAGAGCCAGTGATTGGAGCCTCAGACTTCTGGATTCTAAGGCCAGCCCTTTCTCCCACTCTAAAGCCACAACGGCACTGGTGGCCAAAGCAGCATATCAGGGCTGGAGTCTCCCACGGGACAGGCACGTGAATGACCCTGGTTGTGCATGAAAGCTGCAGAGCGCCAGCAGAACGTCAGGCTGCCCATCTTCTGGGCTGGGGTTCAGGCATGAACCCCACCAAGAAAATTTCTGTTTGCTCCCAGGGATCCAGCTGCCCGTTGGATTTCTTTCTAGAAATCATGAATGAAGTGGCCAGACCCATCCCGCTGGGCCAGAACAACTGAAGACAGCGTGGGTCAGAGGGGCTGTTAGCAAGGCAGGATGGGTTTACACGAGTAAATGGCAACTGCTCCAAATGCAGGCTGCACACTGAGCCCTGAAGCTGGGGCTCCAGCCCAGCCAAGCGACTGGCCATCCCCGGCTCATACAGCCACAGCCCAAAGAGTCACCCAGACGGCTCTCTCTCTTCCCTCATTTTAGAGATGAGGACCTCGAGGCCCAGAGACCACGTGGGTCTGATTCGTCCAGGGTCGCCCAGGAAGCCAGCGTCCATCTTCTGGCTCCAGCGCAGTCCTCTTACATCATACCATCAGTCATGGCACACAGTCGCAAGGTTGGAGGAATCCTGCCCCGACTAATCCGATACACCAACAGGCAACGATTCGCCCCCAAATACTCTCAGAATGTTCAGTCAACCTCTGCTGGGAAAGCTTTAGACACAAAGGCACTCGAAGGAGGGGTACGGCAAGTCCTGCTTTTTTTAGGACTCGATTTTTAGAAACTCGACGTGAGAATACACCAAATTTTGAAACAAGTTAAACAAACCTGGATTTGCTCAGTGAAAATAGACCATCTGAAGGTTTAGAACCCTAAGGAGTGAGGAGAAAGCTTGATGTCCATCCCCCACCCATAATGGATTCCCCCCCAACTCGCGAGTCATCTATAGCTTCATTCTGTTATAGACTCATGTCTTCCATTCATTTTAATAAGGATAATCATAGAGAGTTCCTCCACATATTTACTTAATATCTTTAAATAGAGACGAGGCCATCCAGGATATTTCCTTGGTTTCATCCCATTCTTGTAAATCATTCTGGGTAAGATGAAACACGCTCCATGTGAATTACATTAAAGCCCCTCTCTAGATTACCAGGAGGGTTCATTCAGTGCTCGGCCCCTATCTGAATTCTGACTTTTTAAACAAGCAGGTGCAGATTCTTCCCACCAAAATCCCCACAACAGAGACGAGGGAGATTGCTGTTTTGACTCTGTTCACTCGCCCCCACTCCCACCCCCACCAAATTGGTTACCATTCACTTTCTGTGATGGTTTCTTCTCCTTTATCTTTTTTTTTTAATGATTTTTTTTCATACTGAATATAACAGGAAAGGGGGGGAGAACCCATGTCTTTGATCTTCTCCAGCACACCAAAGCCCTCAGCATGTGCCCTGAGATGAAAAATGTGTCCCAGTTGAATTCCGATGTCAAAACCGTTACCTATCAGGGTAGTTTCTTTGAGCAAGATTCCCTTCCCCCTCCCCAACCCCCTGAATTACTCTGCTTGCTATTATTACCTGGTCTAGCTATGAAATTTATCTGAGCCACATTTGGGGCAATACATTCCAAACAAAGGGAACTTGAGATATCCCTGAAGAAAAAATAATTCTTGCCCTAAATTTGGGATGCATTTTGCCTGATTGCAGCACAGAATTATCTTTCCCTGACCAAAGTAGGTCATGCCACTACCTCTGTTTATGGGGGGTTAGGAAAGGAGGAGTGGGGTGTTCCTATACAGCAGATCCTAATGGGGAGCATTGTCTCCTGTGCTCTGATCTTCTGCTTAAAGACAGAACAGCCTCATGACTTACCCTTTAGATATGGTAGGAATTCTTCTAACACCACCCCCACCCCTACCTTCTCCCCAACTAGATTGTAAACTCAGTGGGAAAGTCCAGATTATCTGTAGTCTCTATGTCCTTGGAGGCATCCTGCAGCTCAGTGATGAGCACCCTGTAGGTGGCCAGCAAATATCTGTATTAAGTGTCTATTGGTATAAAATGTTTCTGGAGGCTGAAGAAGAATAGCTGGCAGTCTCTATATTGAGCCCCAAACAAATAAAAACAGCAACAACAAAAAGAAGCAAAGAACATGGAGTGTCAGAAGAAGGAGCTTTCTCAGGAGAAAGCACCTAGAAGGCAAGAAATGGGCTCACCTTGGCCATTTGATCCCCCAAAAGAGTGCTTTGCACATAGAAGCCACTTAATAAATGTCTGTAGTATTCATTAGCACAAAACTGATCTCAGAGATCATTTCTTCCAGCTTCCTCCATTTACAGATTCAATCATGAATGGTAGAGAAGAAAAGAAAGTGATCTAAGTTCATATAGTAAGTGGAAGAGTTTAGATTTGAAATCAGGTCTTCTGAGTCGAAAACCAGCAGTTTTCTCAGTGGGCAGGGTGGGAAAGGGTCTTGGCTTTGGAGTCAGAAGAACTGGATCCAAGTCCTATCTCCATTCCCTGCTACTTGTGAACTTTGGCAAGGCACTCCTCAAATAAATCTTTCTCTTGGGAAAAGTGAAGGGGTTAGACTAGGCTACCTCTAATGTTCCTTTTGGCTTTAACCATATAAGTCAAAACACATCTGAGTCACTGTTCAAAGATAACACTATGTACGTGTCTCAGTTCTCCCCTCCCCGCTCTATCATGGAGACCAATAGAGGAAGAGTCTATTCTAAAGGGCAAAGCCCCAGGGATGTTCTAGATCTTGCTTCCTCTTCTTTCCATACAGCTGTTTACTCTGTCCTGTCCATTGGAAAGAGTACCAGAAGAAAACGTGGCTGAGGGATCATTACAAAGAGAGGATGAGAATGGACTGCCTAAAAGCCTTCCGGAAATCAATTTGGAAGGAACATTTCCAAACAAACCAAAGAAAACCAGCAAACAATGGGTTTCCTTTCGGACAGACTTTATAAAAGCCAGATTCAATTATTGACATTTGACGTTAATGAAATTTTTAGAAGGTTCATGAGGTAATCTAATTTATATCAATATAGCTACCAGCACTTTAGAGAAATGGAATTGGATGAATTGAAGAAGTTTTCAGTTCATGTGGGAGAAGGAAGAGGGTTGGAGGAAAGAAGAGAGAGACAAAGGGACAGAGAGACAGAGAGATAAAGAGAGCTGAAAACACGGGTTCTTTCCAGTGATTTTTCTGGGTTAAATACTTGCTTCACAGGACAACAATCTAGGAAAGTAAATGAAAGGGAAGTGAGAGCTGAAACTAAAAAATAAAGCAAAATGTTTTGTTTATGAAGCTTAAATAGCAGTAGTTGATAAATGTTTCCATTATGTTTGATTTGGGAGGAGCATCTAAGTGCTATATTTTGGAGGAAGAGTTTATTCTATCCAATCCATTTCCATAATTTATTTAAAGGTCCTGGGCATTTTATTGGTGACACAAAATTGAAAAAAAAAGGAAACACAAGAGCTGCCCTCATGGAACTTCCTCCCCTTGGTGGTGGGGGGGGGGAGCACACTCTATATGATTTATGAGTATTTACATGTGAGCAAAAGAGGAAAGGATGGAGAAAATTGAGAGAACAGTAAGGAAATCTGTTTTACTGGAGTGTTTAAGCACAGGCTGGATGATAACACTTTGCTATCCTGTCATGGGGATGCTTTTTCCAATGGCCCCAGGAACATTTCTCTTTTGGAGGTTTTTTAGATTCCATGATTTACTATAGCATATACACATAAGGGGAAATCAAGGCCTGAACTTAAGGTGGTGATGATGAGAATGGATAAGAATAGATGGACATGGATATCACAAGTCTCCTATGCCTCAGCTTCTTTCTCTGTAAATGAGAATGGCCACATTTTCTCCTCCCTGTTTTTACAGATATTTGGAAATCAATGAAACATGCAAAGCTTCTGAACCCTTAGAATCACAAATGGCAGCATTCCTGGAGTATTTTAATGATTAAAAGGCATTTTACAAATGTTATCTCATTTGATCCTCACAATAACCTGTGAGACAGAGCGCTCTGCACTTAGCACTCACTTAAGAAATGTTTGTAGCATTCATGAGCATAATTGAACCCATTTTCAGATGATGAAAGTGAGATTCAGAAAAGCTTAATGATTTACCCAGGGTCACACAGCTAGTAATAGCAAAGATGAGATTGAACAGCCCAGGTCTTCCTGACACTAAGTTCTGGGCTGCATTTACTCCCCCACGCTGACTTTAGAAGAAAGAAGTATATATTTTTGCCAGGCATAAGTGAATGGGAACCATTGCCAATTCAGGAAAGAAAGCATTGTGCAGGTTTACAAAGGGGAAGAATTCTCCCCTTAGCCATAGTGCCTATATGAAGAAACTCTTAAACACAATGGCTCCTCTCATGTATTTGGGAGCCACATAACTCCCCTCCAGGATGTCCTCCACAACCCACAATGCCTTGGGCAGGGTACATTGATAGGGCTAGTGTACCACTGCTCTCTTATCAGTGGTTTCCTAGCCAGGGGCTATAGATCTATTTTCCATTATCTAGGAAAAGCATTCCTTCCTCTGGCTTTAAATAATAAAACAAAACAAAAATCTACCTGGTTCTATAGAAGTCCATGAGAGTATCTGGTGTCCTGTGGAATATTGATAACTTTTATGTAACTCATGGTAATTTCACCTCAGTTCAGTGTTTCTACACACAATCCAAATGTGAACATTTTACTTAAAGGGCTACATTTTAGCCCAATGACCAAGGGCACGAGTTGGCTCATTGCTATGATAACAGGCATTATCTATCGTGTTAGATGTGTTGATCACCAGAAAATCAAGACCAATTCAATGGGCAGTTTAATACAGTTTCAAACATCTGCACATCTGGAATGATTAGCCCTGGGAATAAACAGAGAGCTCCCCAGCATGACACCTATGGGGCATTCTTACAAAGCCATCTATTGTGTTGGAAGCAGAAAGCAGGGGGCTCCGTCCCACTCCAACTACTTCCCAGATATTCTGGCCAGGACTTTTTTTTTTTTTTTTTTTTTTTTTTTGTCATGAAATAGATTCACTAACATGAAAACCTCACCTCATTGAAAAAAGAAGACGCATTCCTCATCACAATTTAAGCAAAAGCAAATGGCGATGCAGCAACAGAGAGTATCTTACAACTTAGGGAAAGGAAACTGCCATCCAGCTATAAAGCAAATGCAACTTCCCAGCTCTGATTAGCTGCCAATTAGGAAACATGCTGAAATGAATTAATCTTTCCAATGTGGGTCATTATGGAGGTGAGATAAAAATGGTTGCCACAGGCACAAACTTCGGCTGCAACAAGCTGAGCCCAGGGTGCTAAAATGTCCATGATTTGGGCAGATTTGGGCAGATTTTGAATGATGGTAACTTTGTAAGTTATTGAGGGAAAACTTCACTAGCACTGGGAATGCTGACACCCCCTGGGAGGGGGGGGGAATGTATCTTGCCATACTTTAAAGATTTTAATCCCAGCTTCTAGAGTAAACATTTGTACAATCAGAAAGGGGGTAAACAAATTTGACAATATCTCTGGGTTAGTCTCAAATGAGTAAATAAAATCAAGAAATTTCAATTTCATCACTGTATCAAAAGAGAGGAAGCATGAAATCGTAAATAGGGAGCGATTTTAGTCAGAGATTTCTTTGGATCTCACTTTGGATATATACCAAGTGATCCTTGGATCTAGGATCTAGGAACCTCTCTAAGATAAAAAGTGCCTAAAATTGCATTAGCAGAAGGAAATTCAATCACGGGTCCAATCCAATCCCATCAAAAAAATCCTTGAGCCCATTTTGACCCCTCTTTACTACCTCTAATAACATTCCTCACTTCTCTAGGCTGTGATAGTCCAGCACAAGTAGTGTTAGCAAGAAAATGGGTGCCACGAATTCAATCCATGTGACCAGTACTAGACTTGATTTAGCCCAGGTGACATTAGATTGGTCATAAGGGTCTGGATGCTTTTTCAACTAGTTATGATGGTGTTAGGGAGATGCCACTTATCAGAATTTAAAGATGACTAGATCATCCAATGCAAAACTCCACTCTTCTTACTCTGTCTTCAACTTAGAGTCTTAATGGTTCTTAAAATATTGAGTTCTGATCTCCCCAAATCTAACTAAGTGATATTTACTGATTTCTATTATTGTTGACAAAAGCAAAGACCCACTGAAAGACAGTGTGTGTGTGTGTGTCTGTGTGTGTGAGAGAGAGAGAGAGAGAGAGAGAGAGACAGACAGACAGACAGACAGACAGAGAGAGAGAGACAGACAGACAGAGAGAGAGACAGAGAGAAAGACAGAGAGACAGAGACAGACAGAGACAGACAGAGAGTGTGATGTAAAGGAGAGAAAAAAAGAGGAAGGGGGTGGTTTGGGGTATACATAAGAGGAATGAAGGGGAAAAAAGAAGAAAGGAAAAGAGAAGAGGGAGGAAGGAAGGAAGGAAGGAAGGAAGGAAGGAAGGAAGGAAGGAAGGAAACAGATTGGCTAGATTTTTGTCCTGCTTCTGCTCTCTGAGTTAGGTTCAGATATTTTACTCCACTCTGAGTATTATCTGTTCCAAGACCACTATCCTTTTCTTAGGTCTCACAATCTTGGAGATGCAAAAGCAGGTAGTTTCATTTTGGCCATCATTTCATTCCATGACCTGTCAGTGCCGGTACAGCTACCAAATTCTTACCATCCCACCAAGCCCAACCCAGCCTGTGAGTTGGTCTATTGCCTCTCCTTTTCTGCCTTTGTCTGTCCAGTCTCTTCTCCACCTGAGCAGTGGTTGTTCATTAGAGCTTATCGAATATATGAATTCATTCAAGACCAGGATCTTTAGTAGAAAGAGAACCTGCTTTTGTCTGACACATTCAAAGCTGCTTGATTTACATCAATTTTCTTCCAGAAGGTTTTAGGCTTCCAGCATCCAAGCATCCAACCATTATACAATGAGACACAAGTACTAGGAACTTGTCCGTGAATTCTCCTAGGGTGAACAATCCCTTCTTTCAGGGAAATGCAGTTTGAAGAATGAGTCTTCTCATGTGCTCTCTCTCCCAGATTTCCTTTAGCACCAAGAGGAGCGCCTGGGTCTGGGAGGAGGTTCCTGTGAGGATACAGACTCTTAACAAAATTAGCCGAGTTTCTCCTCTGTAGATCCCAGCCTCAGGCCCAGGCTCCAGGGAGGCCTGACTCTTCATTCCCTTTCAGATAAGGCAAGGCTCTACTCAAGAAGCTGGCGGGGAACCCTGGAGTGCCCAGCAAGATTTCTCCTTCCTTGGGCTATCAGGACAACCCTCCAGCTACAGGATGTTTGCTCGCTTTGTCTGACTTGTAAGGCAGCATTAATAATAATCCCCCTCATTATAGCTCCAACCAGGCCTTTTTGGTGGTGTGATTAATGGAAAGGTCCTTGGGCTGTTGGCAGAGATGGTGTGTTTGTCTGTTTGGGTGTTTTTCTATCCATTCCTCTGGAATTGCCTCCACACCTGAGGAGCAGTAACCCCTCCACCCAAACAGGCACAAACAAAATGTTTTGAAAAGTAATCACTTGTTTAAAAACTGGAAATTGAGGCTTCTGTGTTGGGAGGAATGTGCCGGCCACATCCATAACCCAGTGAAATTTAAGCCTGGTAAATGATCTGACTGCCTCAAAGTGAAGTCTTTGCCTTTCTATGGTGGCCTTTCAACCTGGCCTTTCCTCCAATCTGAGAAGAGTTGATGTTGATGGAACATATAATGGCCCCTTTCCTGGGCAGTAAAGCCGGCAACAAAGCTCCATAATTAAGGTGACCGGGGAGGCCCGGCCCAGCAGGCTAGTGGTGTGGAGAACACTTTTAGGACTTCAAACACTATCAAAGTCACTGAGACCCGGGCCCAGCTCAGGCCTGGTTTGAATTAAGCCTCACTTCCACACGCACTTTTCAAATCCAAGCTCAAACAAGAAAGCCAAGGCCTTCTGGATTTCATTAGACCCAATTATCTTATCTGTTTCATCTCAGGCCTGACCCTAAGGCTGGCAAACAGCTATGGGGTGGGAGGGGGAGTGATTTTGGGGGGCTGTTGAGAAAGAACCAACCCTCACCCCCACCCCCCACCCCCCAGCCATCCAATGGCCGGAGGACTTGCTAATTAAAATGCCGTCACCCCCACTGCCTGCCTCTGGTGATTAAATATTTTCAAGCTTTTGTAAATAATTTTTCCATTCTTCGCCCAGAGCCTCAAAGGCCCAATCCGTGTAGTAATTTATTTAGTTTGTTGGTGAGCCCCATTTGTTAGCGGGCAGGCTGGCCCATGAAAGAACTCTGGGAAACGTGGGCCTCGGTAGGCTTCGGAAGGTGGCCGTTTCTAAAGGAACCCAGACCATGGACACAGACTCTGCTGTGACTGCATTCGAATGATCAAAGTCTAGATTTAAAGAGCGAAGCAGTATATAACAGGGGCTAAACGGAGTAAAGATTCAGGCTGACTCCAATATGGACAAGCCCAGCCAGCCTTCAGAGCGTTTCATTTCCAAAAATGTTAGCCATGTCAGCTACCTTCTTCTAATTCTCAGTGGGAGTGTGAGTAATGGCCAGTTTCGGAGTATCTGGATGAGAATAACGTCCAAGCCTCCAATTCACATCCACGTCTAAGACTGGCCAAAATATCCTGAGAGATTTCTGTATGTCTCATAAAAAGAGAGTGCATTCCATATTCCAGAGAGAGAAGGAGGGAGGGAAGGAAAGAGAGGGAAGCAGGGAGTTGGGGGGATAAGGGGGAGACAGACAGACAGAGAGAGAGAGAGAGAGAGAGAGAGACAGACAGACAGACAGACAGACAGACAGACAGACAGACAGAGAGAGAGAGAGAGACAGAGAGAGACAGAGAGAGACATAGAGACATAGAGACAGAGAAAAGGACAGAGATGGAGACAGAGAAAGAGAGACAGACAGAAAGACAGAAAAAGAGTGAGAGACAGAGACTGACAGAGACAGACAGACAGAGAGAGAGACCCAGAGAGACAGAGATACAGAGAGAGCACAGACAGACAGAGACAGAGAGAGAAATAGAGGGAGACAGAGAGGACAGAGACACACAGAGAGAGATAGAGAAACAGAGAGAGAATCAGCGGTCCAGAGGTTGAGATAAAGAGGAAAGAGAAAGGGAGAGAGACAGAGAGACAGAGATACAGGGCGTATTTCAGATGGACTAGATTAATAATGTTGCCCAGATAATTTATGACTAGATTGACCTGGGGCGTGATGGCTGTCCTGTACTTGGGCAAGTAGAATAGAGGAAAACAAAGCATTTTATTCACTGCCTTGGCAAACACTTAAAATATCCCTGGGACTGGAAAATACCACATGTACTCCAGTCATAATTCCAACAGAGAACATACCTCTTTCCCACTCCTCAGCACCACTAAAGGCCCACCATTCAGCTCTACTTGCTCGTCCCTAAACCCAAGTCAAACCAATCCCCCTCTCCACTACAGAGCTGAGGAGCACATGCATGCTTCCATGCCAACATGCCCCAGGCATATATGCACACACACACCCAGCCCTTCCAGCCAACTGAGTTCATGTTTTAATGGAGGAAAATAAAAGCCGACCTTTTTTTTTTTGTTTTGTTTTTGAAGAATTGCAAGGGGGACGATGCAGTGTCCTCATTAGCGAAGCTCTCCAAAGCAGGTATGAAACCAAGTGAAGCCACTCTAGCCTCCAGTTTCTGTGGTTCTTGACGTGACACTTTGGTCTTATCTTAAATAATCGGTTTTTAATAAAACCGTCTGCCAAAGGTCAACAATTAAACAATACATAAAGCACCAGGAAGCTGCCTTGAGGTTCTCTTCCAGGCTGGAGCCATTCCAGACAGGACCATGTGGATGTTTTACGGGTTGCAGTGCATTGCTATGTTCCAAAGTTTATTAAGAGACAGCAAACTGCTCACTTGGGTAGGATGAGGCATTTGGGCTTGGTCCAGGGCTTTCAGTTCAGTTCAAAGGCTTCCCTGGGGGCTAAAGGGTTACTGTTTTAATCTTTCTCCCCACCTTAACTCCTTCCAAGGCATTCTTGGAAAATTCCACATCTTTTCCCTTCTTTTCTTACATTTGTTAAAGCTCATGGTGACAGTAGGGGAAAAGAACAATAATGAGTTGGAGAGCTTTTCAATAACTTTTTTTTATCTTGAAATTAGGAAACAATTGTCTCTTTAAAATAGTATCTGTCTATGTTGGTTTCCTTCTTATATTATCATAATTAGATCATTTGCCCCTACTTTAACTTTTTACTGGATATTGTGACTTTATTACAAATTGTCCCAACTTTTTTATAATACGGAGCCAATCTCTGGGCACACAGGAGTTGTTTCCAATCTGATGGAGGCTCCATCAGAAGCTGGTTCATGCCCCTTTTATCATCCATGAGCCTGCCCTCCTTACAATGAAGACACGAATAGGGAGCAGTCAGCAGCCCAGAGTCACCTCTGCACATTCTAATACCCTTGAAAGTCAATCTTTCTTTCTCTTTCCCAAAGTTTAGGAAAGAGAAAATAGAGTGGCAGGGAAAGTGGGGGGAAAGGGAAAAGCAAACAGACCCCAAACCAAATGCCCAAGGGCAAGAACTCATTACCTACCAAGGAAAAAGGATGAGGAGGAGGCTACTAACTCTCAACTCTTTCTTTGGGACAAGCTGGTTTTGAATATAATGGCACTACCCTGAAAACTTACCTTCAGAATTGCCTTCTCTTTGTTCTGGGAAACTTTTCCTTTAGAAAGCCAAAGACATAATAGAATGGCTTTTTGTGGTCATTACTGTTGCTGATTTCTAAGTATCATATTCAGCAGTATAAATGCTTATTTACCTAAGAAACTATGTTTCATCAAATATATTATAAGCTGAAGGAATTATGATACCAAAACACCCAAAACATCCTAGAAAAGTAAGACATTTTTAGTTTTCAATTCTGAAAACATTGCTCTCCAAGCAAGAGGAAGGTAACAGAAGGCACTGAGCCTCATCACAGACTTCTGCTCTGTTCCCGGGAACAATAATATCTGAATATCTTGAAATCACAGAGAAATCACTTAGTATTTATTTGATTTCAAAATTAGGATAGTCAACTCACTCAACATTATGCACAGATTACTAATCACAAAATATCATTTGTTATAAGATGGCTATTCCCCAGAGTCTTTCTATGAAGTGGGACCTATAAATACCACCCAAAAGGTTGACCACCCATTGGGTTTTATATCCATCTGTAGATACCTGGGGGGGGGCGGTTAAGAGGCTTTGAACCACAGTGACTAGATGTTGGACTGCTAGTCAGGCAGGGAGCAGTTGCCAGTGCTGCACTTGGTCTTTTAGGAAGTCATTGCACTAGTCTGATGCCACAAACTAGACTAAATTGTGATTATGAACTGATTTGCAATGTGCCAATGCCTTCAGATAAAAAGCAAAGAATTTTGTCCATGCTCAGTTGTGCAGATGCCCTTCAGACAAAGCCTTCACCTGTACCACAAAGGTTGACATGCCAGGAAATCATGAAAAGCTCAAGCCTTCAACTCAGAAGGCATGCCTCTGTTTGAACAAGAGTTCTACAGGGATGATTTGCTCCTCATGGGAAAACCAAGCCTGCTCCTTCTTTATGCCATCCAAACTCACACAAGAGCAAGATGGGAATTGCCTCTGAAAATGGATTTCCCTTTCATTTTGTCTACCATACCAGGAACTCCACTGAGCTATTCTAAAGTTTGTGGGCCATGCCCTAGAACTGTGCTGGCACATTTCAGGTTGGTGGCATGGTTCAGAACACAGCAATTTCAAGATGTGAGCACCAAGTCATATGTAAGAATGGATATATTTTCCCCCCTTTTAACTGAATAAATAAAAATATTTCTTGTGGTACTAAAAGCTTTTGAATATCCTATAGATTCAAGTCCTCTGGAAATCTCCACAAAGGGTGTACGAAAGGTCTTACTCCACAAACTCGGTATCTTGTGTAGGTCTCCTCCCCCATTATGTCATACCATCCTAACCGATGTTGTTGAGCATGAGATGAGGAGATGATTGCCTCTGATGTAATTGATGGGAACTCCTTTGACAGGTCAGGGGATGTGCTAAGTTTCTGGCACCGGGTGCTAACAAACATTAACTGTAGAGTGGAAAGCCATCACCTGCCTGGGGCAGCAGTTTACTGGCACAAATGATGGGTGAACCTTGGGCATGTTAGGCATCTTTTATTGCAACCCTTCATCTTGTGAAGAAAATTGAGTTATCTCTAAGTATGCAAATTCCTTTCTTTCTTAGGGGGATCAGCTAGTGGGAATTGCTAAAGGAACAGATCTTCTTATTTAACTTTCCTTGTTTATAATATTTTCTAATTCCACAAGAAAAATAAAAGATAACTACATATAATGCTTTAATGTTTATTAAGCGATTTACATATGTGTATATGTATATTTATATATACATATATATATGGATGGATATGTATTATATATGTGTTGTATTTATTTTATATCCACTCATAGGTAAACATGTTGGCTCCCTTGTTAGACTGCAAACTCCTTGAAGACAGTGATTATTTCCTTTTTGTTCATATATTCCAGTGTCTATCACATTGTAGGTGCTTACTAAATATTTATTTAATTGGATCTTTGATCAATTGTTGGATCCTACAAAGTTTGTCCATCAATAGAAAAAGGAATGGGCAAGGTAAAAATCATTACGAATTTGTCTAATTCTTTTAGAATCACATTCTAACTGCTTCCTCTTCCTGACTTATTTTATCAGAAAAAAGATAGGTGATGCAGTTGATAAAGGGATAGGACTAGAGTGAGGAAGAAATGCGTTCAAATCCTGGATCAGACACTTAGTAGCTATGAGACCCTGAGTAAGTCACTTAACCTGTCTTCCTCTGTTTCTTCAACTATAAAATGGGGAAAATAGTTATTCTGAGGATCAAACCAGAGATTTGCAAAGCCCTCAGCACAGTGCCTGCTACAGTAGGTTGGTACTTACTAAATGCTGCTTTGAGTTCTTCCTAGAAAGTAAAGTTATTCCCTTGATGTGATTCAGTTTGTGATTTTTTTTTGTTAATCTTAAGTAGGACGTGGCTTATAATGATCCAATCTTATTGATGTTAAGCTCAAAAAGGAGACATCCAAAGAGGTTCCCATGCTGGGCAGGTGTGCCAAAGATCAATTTACCATCCAGGTCAAGGAGCAGAAATTCTGAGGGTATCTAGAGACACACATCTCCAGAAATTGTAATTTTTTGATGAAAATTGGTACAATATGTGGTGCAGATGAGAAGACAGCACAGACATTTTTATGTGCTTATTTATCCCTAAAATTAGAAATCAGACAGGATACATTCTCCAAGTATTCCTAAAATCCTACTGGATATGTTTTGGCTCTGACTCAACCCAGTTGATCTTCTTAGGCCATTTGATCATATAGAGGTATTGGGAAGAAAAAGAGAAAAGCATGCCATGCTGTAGGTCATGCCTGCCCCGTCACTGTTTTGGAGTTCCTTGTTGAAATAAAAAAGAAAAATAATTGAGGCAAGGTATGTCAGAGGGCTGTTCCCAGAGTAGATAGACATGCTTATATTTTAAACCCACCTCTTCCTTATTAGTGGTTTCCCAGATACGGGAAATGTGGGCCTGGTTTGGGAATGATGATAAATGGTCTGGGAAAGGTGGTAGGAGGGCCGATATGACATACATGGCATTTAACATTGGGAAATTGTTTCAAGAAATCCCAGCCCTTTTCCAGCATCTTGGATGCTGCTGGGAAAATACAGGACATGAAAGGCACTTTGGCTTTTATTAACTATTGTGAATGCATCCACACTGGCTATCATCACCCACAGCTCTTAGGAGCCAAATGAAATTCCACAGTATAAGAAGCAGTGAATTAAAGGCGGCAGTTATTTTGCAACTTCTTTGGGGAATCTAAAACTTCAACTCTCACCTTATATTTAATTAAGGACAACTTCAGGAGCAACTGGGACGAATCATATTATCTCAAAAGTCCCATACTTCAAATATTGTAATAGAATGACAAAATCCCTATTGATCTGGAATCTAGCCCATTAATGGGTATAGTTCTTTCCAACAATGCAGATTGAGACTCATTAGTGCCTGCCCATTTCATGTGACTCCCATCCATTTCCTTCAATAAAACAAAGTCACCATGATGAGGCTCTTCTCATTCTCTTGATCTTATCCAGATTCCAATGGAGCATGAACACTCTCCATCAGTAATCTATTCATCTTACTGCATGCCAAGCTCATCTGTTTGTCCCTTCATATATTTGTGAAATTATATCCACTACATCACTTCCACTGTATGTGGAATGTAAGTTCCTCAATGGTATGAACTGTTTAATTTTTTGGTTCTTCTATTCCTCGTACCTAGCACAATGCCAAGTACACAATTGGGAGAGAAAGTGGAAACAAAACCCAAGATCTGGAGTCAGAGTGAAAGGAGTCTTAACTCTGAAGCATATTAGTAAAAATTACACTGCCCTTGTGTGACCTGGGCCAAGTCTCTTAACCTTCCTGGACTTCAATGTCTATGTCAGTAAGGTGAGGGGTTTGTAATAAATAGTCTAATGTCCTTTCAAACTCTAGAGACAGGGTTCTTAGCCTGTAGTCTGGGAGCCTGACTTTTCAAATATTTTGATAATTATATGCCATTATAATTTATTTCTTTTATGATCCCATGAATTTTATTTTATTGTTTTAAAAACATTACTCTGAGAAAGCACCTATAAATGGCCAAGAGGTAGAGGGGGGTGAGAGTCTATGATTCAACAAAAATTAAGAAGACCTCATCTAATATATCTTTATTTTCATGACCCTATAAATTAATCCTTGTTCACTTATGCTAGATAACTTTCTCCCTAAGGTTACCCCCCCATCTACTCTTCATTTATCCTTTTTATATGTACATATTGCCTCCTTGATTAGAATGCAAGGTCCATGAGGCCAGGGATTGTTCACTTTTTATTTGTATCACTCAGCATGAATCAGAGTGTCAGAGCAGAGGAGCAACTCAAATTCTTGTTGCTTTATTAATTGCCTTTGAGGAAATAATTTATCCTCTCTGAGCCTCAAATTCCCTACATATAAAACCAAATGTTTGAATAAAAGATCTTTAAGATCATTTAAGATCATAGCTCTAAATCATCAGTCCTTTCATCTGATAACAAAAGCTTTCATCTTGGACAATTATAGAATTACCTGATAATGATAAAATGTTATGGGTAGGATCTCACTTGATCTGACATTGGCATCTTTTGGAGGAAAGGGTCAGAGTGAAGTTCGTTGGAAATATATCTTCATTACTTAAGAGGAATAGGATAATTATATATGTTATAATGGCTCCATAAAGCACAGAGATGATTCCACTTTTAACAGAGCTCAAACACAAAATTAAGTTGTTATAATATGACAGCTGGATTGGCAAGATCATCCTTATAAAGTAACCATGCATATAAGTCCTGACTTTTACCAGCCAACATGATACTAATAATAGGAAAAAGATTCAATGGGCATTTTTTTTCTATTTCCCGAAGCATTCACTGCCTTTGGCATAGGAACCAAAGGCAGTGAGCCATGTGTCTATTCTAAGATTGAATTTTATAAAAGCAAAAATGAAAAATAATATACAGGCAAAATACCATCCCTCCTTGATTCCCCTCCCCATCTTCTACTCCCAAACAGCACAAAGCTGAGAAATCATATGCCTTTTCATTTTCCAGAGTGCTGTTTGGAAGCCAAAGGAAAGATGTTTACTCTCTTCATCTACAACAGCTTAAATGAATGTTTAGCATATTGCCTAGAACAGAGTACATACTTAATAAATGTTTGCTTATGGTGGGAATCTATTTTCCTTCAAAACTCAGTTCAAACACCATCAGCCATGTGAAGCTTTTCTGATCCCCCTAGTTATCAGTGCTCCAACCACTCATCCAAATCATCTTGTATTGCAAATGCTTTGTGGGTTTTTCATTGCCCTTGTTGTCATCCTTTACCCTAAATATGTTCCTTGAGTATGAATATCATAGATGATCATAGGTCTATATAGCTAAGAGAGATCATTTGGGTTATCTTGTTCAAATTCTCCATTTAACAGAAGATGAAACCAGCCTGAAGCTCAGGGGCATGAAGCTACTTGTTCAACAATAGTTTGTTTTTCGCCTTTGGGTCTTCAACACGGTGATTGGCACATAGTAGGCATTTAATAAATACTTGATGAATGTATGAATTAATAACATAACTGCTCAAGATCCCTTCTATCTCTAAGAAAGTAGATGAGCGCAGTGCTATTTTGATTGAGGAAAAATCCTTTAGATGACTGACCAAATATGCTCCTATTTGGTGTTGATTTAGTGAAGCACTTATGAGGAAAATCATTATGTATAG
The DNA here is from genome assembly GCF_016433145.1 of Gracilinanus agilis. Classification (NCBI taxonomy): domain Eukaryota; kingdom Metazoa; phylum Chordata; class Mammalia; order Didelphimorphia; family Didelphidae; genus Gracilinanus; species Gracilinanus agilis. The sequence continues at coordinate 10,521,862 of NC_058134.1, read as the reverse complement.
ATGATTAATTCATGGCATTCACTCTTCAAATTAGCAGGTATTATAAGACTCAGTCCAAAAGGAAATCAGCAGATAGGCAACTTGGAGGTCTGTTACTGAAAGCCAGTGTTCTATATAACCATCCCCATAAGTTTTGAGAAGGGAGAACAAATCAAATGTGTCCCCAATTGTGTCTGTTTCTGCTATTGTCAGCAACAGGGTAAGTGCTATTTAGGAGCTGTGTCAGCACCATCTTCAGTTCTAAATGCTGCCCAATATGAACTGAACTGACAGTTATAGTGACGAGGTCAGAGAAGCATTAGATAGTGGCTCAACTTTCTAATCAGTCTGGGATGGGTGTTAACAGGACTTGTATCATGAAAGCAAGCAGATGTGACTCAAAGAAATACAACCAAGAGCTTTAGCCTGGGGCCATGATGGAGCCAACTTTGCTACAACTGAATTGATCAAATTGCTAAATCCATTCCCAATAAAAGAGGAAGTGACTACACCTGCTTGATGATTTGTCCAGGGTCACACAGCTAGTATGTGCCAGAGAAGAAGCATTGAATCAGAGATTTTCCACTAATTATTATCATAGAGATTTATCACTTTAAAATCTTATTTTTGTCATTACAACTCTATAGAAGAGGTACTCTGAATATTACTACCTATTTTATAAAGGAAGAAACCAAAAAGTTAAATGAATTGCCCAGGTTCATCTAACTAATGAGTGATGGAGAAGGGATTAGGATTCAGGTCACTTTGATTACCAGGTCTCTAAGCTACCCAATATGCCATATGTCCTCATTTTCTATGTAATATCATTAGAAGTTAAGTATGTCAAGCTCCTTTGCTGTTTACCCACAAATCTTTGTCAGCCAATGTTTGTTGAGTTTTGGCAATGTATAAGGCACTGAATGGGGCAATTGACATTTTGTTTTAAAAAATATTTCTAGAAAAGAAGTCATCGTACCTTTGAGGATCTTTAAAGACCTAAAGAATATGAAATAGAAACATGAAAACATGCATGAAATAAAATGATTTCATTACTATAAAAGGGCCTCCTTACTGGTTGCAAAATCCTTCATGAAATATCAAATCTTTAGCATTGCCAGGGATTTCAGAAGCAATCCAGTCCAACTCCAAAGTGAACAAGAAATGTCTCTGCATAATTATGTTCAAATAAGTAGTCATCTGGTCTTAGTTGGATTGTATCCAATGATGGATAACTAATCATACCCTCCATTCTTTGGAGGAAATGAACAATCATTGTCCAGTAGGAGTTTAGAACTTGGATTTTGGTGACACACCTAAGAAGTCATGAAACAGACATAATTTTACAGGCACAAAGATTCTGTTGCCACACTTAAAATCTACCCAATTCTTCTTTTACTTGATGTGCTAAATTAATACTTTGGATTTGTTTTGCTCTTACTTTGCTTTCAAAGCAAAAAATTCATTATCATTATGGTAGACTCCATTCAAGATACATGATTTCACATAAATCATTATAAATAATATTTCTAGAGCATCAATAAGGTACATGGAATTGTTTGAGAAGCATTTGATGGGTGCTGACTGTTTGCCTCATATTGTGTCAAAAGGATACGGATCAAATTTGAATAAAAAGAATCAACTGTACTAAATAGACAAGATATGTGATAGAGGAAAACTTTAAGCTACCTTTGTGATTTGTTGTCAAGTCATTTCAGTTATGTCCAACTCTTTGTGACCTCATTTTGGGTTTTTTTTGGCAAAGATGCTAGAGTTGTTTGCCATTTCCTTCTCCAACTCATTTTACATATGAGGAACTTAAGCAAATAGTGTTAAGTGACTTACCCTAAGGTCACATAGCTATTAAGTGTCTGAGGCTGGATTTGAACTCATGAAGATTCTTCCTGATACCAAACTCAGTGCTCTACCTTTGTGAAGCAATATTTATTTTGTGGGGTTAACATATTAATCAATCAATCAATAAATATGTATTAAGCATATATTTTGTGCCAGACAGTGTTCTCTGCACTGGGAATAAACAACAAATGAAACAACCTCTATCCACAATGATTTTAAATTCCAATGGAATGGTTTATCAATTCCATGAAGCTTCCCAGAAATGCCTACAGATACCTTGGTGGTCTCTGGGCAACATTTCTAAAGGCACTTTATTGCCATTATTTTTCTTTTTTCATCTCTATTTCCTTTGATACTCCTGCCCTCCCTGAAATGGGGACCAGTCAGAAGTTCTACAAGACACAACATAATCTGCACATCACCAGTACCACAAAGGTGATGGAGTAAATTTTCTAAGGTGGAGTACGTTTACCATACAGGAACTATTTAGATCCTCAAGGAGATAGTTCTCCTAAAATGCCCCATAATGCATCATTAAAAGGTAGTATTAAAAATTTGATCCAGTACTTTACATCATCTTGCTTAGCTAAGGCATTTATTGTTCTCTTTCTAGTTTTTAATTTGCATGCCAAATTCATTGACCTTTTCCCTCTCTAATATGTTGATATATGCACTCAGGGATATAAATTTTCCCCTGAGTACTGCTTTGGCTGCATCCCATAGATTTTTATGAGTTGTTTCCTCATTGTCATTCTCTTCAATGAAATCAGTAATTTGATTTGTTCTTTGACCAACCAGTTTTAAAGAATTAGATTTAGTTTCCAATTAGTTTTAAATCTGCCTTTCCATAAACCCTTATTGATTATTATTATCTGAAAAAAATTATTATTTCTGCTTTCCTACATTTGCTTGCAATGTTTTTATGGCTTAGTACATGGTCGGCCTTTGTATATTTGCTATGTGCTGCTGAAAATAAGGTATATTCCTTTTTATCCCTATTTATTTTTCTCCAAATATCTATTAGCTCTAGTTTTTATAACATTTAATTTACTTCATTTACTTCTTTCTTATTTATTTTTGGGTTTGATTTATCTAGTTCTTATAGAGGAAGTTTGAGGTCCCCCACTAGTATGGTTTTACTATCTATGTCCTCCTTAAGTTCTTTTAGTTTCTCATTTAGAAATCTGACTGCTATACCATTTGGTGCATATATGTTGAGTATTGATATTTCTTCATTATTTATGCTGCCTTTCATCAAGATGTAATTACCTTCCTTATCTTTTCAAATGAAATTTATTTTTGCTTTAGCTTTGTATGAGATAATTATTGCTACTTCTGCCTTCTTTGTCTCAGTTAAAGCCAAGTACATTCTGCTCTACCCTCTTACCTTTACCCTGTATATATTTACCTGCCTCAAATGTGTTTCTTGTAGACAACATATGGTTGAATTTTGGCTTTTAATCCATTCTTCTATCTGCTTCCTTTTTATTAGTGAGTTAATCCCATTCATATTCACGGTTATGATTACTATCTGTGTATTTCCCTCCATTTTGACTTCCTCATTAGGTTCTGCCTTTTCTCTTATCCCTCTTACCCTCCCCTCCAACTTTTCACTTTTAGTCAGTTTCCCCCCTTTCTCCTCCCTTCCCTTCCCAGCACCTCCCGTTATTTATTCCCCTCTTTCTAAAGTGCCTTTTAAACTACTCCCACCCTCTACTTCCCTTGTATTGATTCCCTCCCCACCATCCTGTTTATTACCCTTCTACTTCTCCATAGGGCACGATACAATTCTCTGCCCCAATGCATCTGATTGTTCTTCCCTCTTTGAGTCAATTTCAATGCAGATAACAATTAAGCATTACCTGTCTCCAAACTCTTTTACCTTTCCATTGCATTGGTCTCCTATTCCTCCCCCCATGTGCTTCTTTATGAAATATGAATTTACCCTATTTTGTCTTTTTTCCCCATTTCTCTTAGTATTCTCTTCTTTTTTACCCATAATTTTTTGACATTTCATCCTATACAGTTTGTCACTGTTCCCTCTAAGTATACTTTTTCCAGCTACCCTGATAATAACAATTTTTGAGAGTTACCAATGTCATCTTGTCTTATAGGAATACAAATCATTTGAACTTATTGGAGCCCTTAAAAAAAGTTATTGGGGGTTTTTTTTCTCCCTTTCTTAATTACCTTTTGTTAAGTTCTATGTTTGGGGATCAAATTTTCTATTTAAGTCTGATCTTTTCTTTATGAATGCTTGGAGGTCTTCTATTTTATTAAATGACCATTCCCCTGCAAGAATATAGTCTGTTTTGCTCAGTAGTTGATTCTTGGTTGTAGACCGAGTTCTCTTGCTTTCCAGAATATCATATACCACACCTTCCAGTTCTTTAGTGTGGATGTAACCAGCTTCTGTGTTATCCTAACTGTGGTTCCATAATATCTGAATGGCTTCTTTTTTGCAGCTTGTAGTATCTTTTCATTGCTCTGATAGTTCTTGAATTTGGCTATAATATTCCTGACGGTTGTCAGTTGGGAATTAAATGCAGGAGGTGATCTGTGGATTCTTTCAATCTCCACTTTTCCCTCTTGTTCAAGAATGTCAGGGCAGTTTTCTTGGATAATTTCCTGTAGAATAATGTCCAGGCTTTTACTTTTGTCATGATCTCGCAGTAGTCCAATAATTCTTAAATTGTCTCTCCTGGATCTATTTTCCATATCTGTAATTTTATCAATGAGGTGTTTCACAGCTTCCTCAATTTTTTCATTCTTTTGATTTTGTTTTACAAACTCTTGCTGCCTTGTGAAGTCATTTGCTTCTAGTTGTTGGATTCTAATTTTAAAAGACTGAATTTAATTCCTGGATTTTTTGTTCTCTTTCTGGCCTGATTTTCTTTGTAAGTCATCTTTCACCTACTTTGCCTCATTTTCAAGATGGTCAATTCTTGCTTTAAAGACACTATTTTCTTGTTTTAGTTCATGTGTCTCTGTTTCCAGATAACTTATTTTGCGTTTTAAGTTCTTTTCCCAAGTGTCCTCAGCCTCTATTAATTGTTTTTTCAATTATGTTTTGAGTTTTTCCAAAGCTTGTGTCCAATTCACTGGAATTTCTGCATTTTTGCTTGGTGTTCCTAGATCCTTCTTGGTTCCATTTGCTCTTTGTTCATAACTTGAATAGAAGCTGTCAACTATAATTTCTTTTTTTTTTCTTTTTCTGCTGTTTGCTCATATTTTTTCCTTCTTTCCCCCCGTCACTGGTTATAATCTTGCTCCTCTGTTTATTTGCTGGATCTATGGGTTAGGACTATTCTGTCCAGTGTCAAGTATTTTAATGCTAAGAAATCTGTCTGGATCTTCAGTATCCATAGTCATTGTGTAAATTTTTCTCTTGACTTCTCTCACCACCAGTTAGTCAAAGTTTTCCTATGTTTCTCTGAATTCTTCACATTCATCATTTAAAAATAATATTCAATTACTTTTGTATGCCACAATTTGTTCAGCTATTCTTTTGCATGAAATGTACTGGCCTAACACTTCTGCCTCTTAGAATCCCTCATTTCCTTCAAGGTTCAGCTCATTTTCTATACAAAGCCCTTTCCTAATAATCCGTAGAGTTAGTATTCTCCTCCCCAAAATATGATAATGTATTTATTTTCATATGTTTATTTATATCTATGATGTTTCTGCTAATGTGTAATAAAAGCCCACTGAGGGAAGGAATGATTTCTTTAGTAAAAGTTCCTGATCTCAGTGCTTGGTACAGTTTCTGTTCTATAATACATGTTTAATAAATGTATTTTGATTAACTAAAAAGAGTTAATCCATTATTTATTTTTGTGAAAGGATCACATTTGAAAACATCATGGAAACTCCCAGCTCTTCTATATTCCAGCCTTATGAGAAGGAGTAGCTATGGTCCCTGGAAGCTGAGTCATAAAATGAAATGCAGATGAGGTCTGTTGAGTAGGACAACAGACTGTGACAGTTCCCTATTGTAAGACCAAGAATCTCAGTATGATTGTGAAGTTGTGTGGCTATTTCATGAGACTTTTAAAAAAATATTTAACAAGATGGTGGGAACTTTTAAAGTCATATAAGGAAAAAAAAGAAAACCCTCAAGATGCCAGATTGATTTTGGAAGTAGAAAAATGAAGTACTCACAGGAGGTCGGATTTAAGCCCTGAAATCTTGTAGTCCCTTTCAGTAATTAATGATTCAACTGAACATTTTGAAATATGGGCAAAGAGCAAAAATAAAATGGAAACCCATATGGCTTTCTAGCTTATTTCTGCATTTAGGTGTGATGTGAATTAATAAAAAAATATGTTCTTGGACCACCCATGAGTCTTCCAGCAAATAGTAGTTCTTTTATATACCTTGTGACCTATTTATTCTATAGGGCAGATTTAACACTGTATATTATAGAGACCTGGGCTCAAAGAGCAAATCCAGAAAGTGGGTGGGGTTGAAGTGAGAGTTGCCACTGGCATCTGTTACTTCTTTGAACTGTGGCCTCAATCCACTTATCCCCTTGACAGGAGAAGGCTTCCACTTGGCAGGAATTCTTGCAGTGGATCCCCTTTAAAACTCAAGAATAAAGGACACCCAGTTCTCCCTGGCATAAAGTAGTCAGAAATGGAACAGGGGGTTGTGGGAGATACCACAAGAGAGAGAGTCCCTTATTTTACTGCTTTCAGTGTAATTTAAATACTATTATAATCATGAACATGAAATATCAAATCTATTGAGGACCTTATTTATTAGCTGGAAGCCAAAGCCATCACTTTGAAAGATTCCCCCTAAAAGAACAAATATGCCACCATAGCATGCCTCAAGTATTTAAAGTTAAGTATGAGCAAATGAATGAGAGAGATAAATAGGTGCCATTTAGAAAACAGAAAAAGGACCTGGCCTATAAAAAGGTGGTTTATGTGCTTTTCTTGGGGTTCCCCTTCCCTCATTTTATCTAGTCTAATATAGAAGTCCTTGATTACCCAGAAGGACATTGTTAATTCCTTATTTCTCTGTTAAATTATAAAGACTGTTTCTTTTTAAGAGGTTTTCATGCCTGAAATTTCACCAGGAGAGAGATTTTTGGCAGCATTATAACTTAAATTCGTAGAGTTCCCTGGTATGCTGAGAGATGATGAGGCTTTCCAGGGTCACACAGGTAGATCAGAAATTGAACCCAGGTATCTCTGACTCCAAATATGCTGAGAGTTGTTATGCTGAGTTTTACCTGAGGTCCAAAGGGTTCAATGGCACCCATTTACTATAAAAAGTGTAATTATTTATTTTTGTTTTTTTTCCCCTTAATTGTCCAGAATAATCTCAAGGAGCATGTTTGTTAAGTCAGTGCATCTACAGAGATGTGTGAGGAATATAAGGTGGGTGTCTATTTTTTTTTCTTTTGCCCTCAAAGGCAACGTACCACAGGTTGAAAGAGAAAGGCGTGCCCCTGGAGGGGAATGAGCTCCTCAGGCATGCCTGGCAGTGCCTCAGACTCTAGGGTGATGGATGGCTCAGCTGGCTTTGCTCATCAGTGCCACCAAGAAGTTACATATGCCAAGTGCTTTGCAAAGTGCCATTTATTGCAGTGATTAAAATTAATGTAAGGCAGAACAATAAAGCAGGGAGAGGCCAAGTCTTGGTTTCTCTCTCTGACCAGGGTGCCACTCTGCATTGGAGGGAATTTCTAAGCCAGTTTTCAATATATAGATCATGGGTGCAATCTTACACCCCACCCCCATCACACCTAAAAGAGTCATAGGGAATGTATAACCATTCTTCTTGCTGAGAGTACACATATTGGAAGTGGAGAAAAAAGAATGGGAGAGAATGGCTTGACTATTTTTAAGGATGAAAGGGAGGCAGGAAAGGAGGCCCAAGAGACATGAGTAATTCTATACACAGCGGTATCATCTGGGCTCTTGGTCAGTTCCCCTGTCCCACAGTGCTCTGGGGTTGTGGAAGAACCTAAAAATGAAATGTTAATTGCATGTGTTTCTCTTTTATGTTCTTTGGATCATCTTCCCCAAATTCCCCAGTTATCCACTCTTATATTTTATTAAAATATTAAAAGGAGTCATTTTAAGTCTGCTCAGTCTCAGCAAGAACTTGGGTCTTTCTTGGACTTGTTTGTTTCTTTTTCTGCCTGGACAGAGCTTGCCTCAGTTTACTTTCCACTTCAATCAGTTTCTCTCTGGGTAAATGGAGTACCCACCTGAATGCTGCAAGGTACTCCACATCTCCCATGGGGGGGTCCAGCCCACCTGTCCAGGCAATATTCACATTATATCCCTCTCCAAGGCCACTTCCAACCTAGGAAAAGGAAGAATTCCATACTAGGTCACAGAGAGAGAGCACAAGGAAGGAAAACCAGAGAGAAGCAAAGAAGGACAGGCAAGCTTTTGAAACAAACTTTAAACAGCACATCAAACCGGCAGGGTCCCGCTTGACAAGTTGTGTTCTGGGTTATACACTTGTTCCTGGTTGGGCCATGGTCTCCTGGGAGAACTCAGTAATCTCATGTAATTTAGAGCCCCGGCAAAGGACTAGAAAATTAGGGGTAATCACGCCATGCAATTATGGGCAAGATACAAATAAAAACGGGACTCTGAAGAAAATAAACCTAACCTCATTTGGGGCTCCGCTGCCGGGGAAGAAGTTGCCTTCATCATAGCGATGGAGGGAAATGTACAGGATGCTGGGGTCAGCATAAAAGGCCTGCTGGGTACCGTTCCCATGGTGAACATCCTAGAGGGAGCAAACAGATGACAAATGCAGTCTTATCCTGCTCAGTGTGGAGACGGTGTCCGATGCCTGCCTCCCCCCGGAGCCCCCAGCCCATGCTCCCTCTCTTTCTCTTTCTTCCTTCCCTGGCTGCATCTCTCTCTTTCTTTCTGCTTCCACTGCCACCCCCTCGACTTCCTGGACTTTGGGGCAAATTACTCTTTAATGCACTCATTTTTTAAACTGGCTTCTAAAAATCAGGAAACCACAGCAAGCATGCCCTAGAGACTCCAGATGAGCAGTCATTGAGAAATCCCAGTCCTTTTGTACAATTAGATATTTATACACCGGCCCTTTGTAGTCCTTGCCCCAGTGATGGAATCTAGCATCCTGTTTTATGGGGGGAGTTTATGACTTATTAACTGCCAACAGTTCATAACCCCTCTGGCTTAATTAACCAGCCTCATTGGCCTCCAAAGAAAGACGAATGTTTAAGCTGCAAGCTCACATTCTGCAGAAGGAGCTATGGATTGGAGAGCATTTTCCACAATTCTTGACAGAACACTGAGCCTAAGTGTATTCACTGATTTGCCAAGTTCCACCGCCGAGGTCAAAGGCTCTGCAACCAGCTGAGTAAATTGGCCTTCTTGAAGTGTTCAGTTCAGTGAGCAGTCCCTCAGCAGTTAGATTCACTTCAAAAGAGATGCCAGATGCAGAAAGGACTTCATACTTCATGTTCGTAAAATTGTGACGGCAAGGGTTGAAGACCCAGAAGTATGAGCTCATTAGCTATTAAATCAGTTGGCCCAGAGCAGGCAGAGAGCATGGGGGATTCACACACATCAGGGAGAAAGCTCAAGCAATCTGCATGAATCCAACATTAGATGATTGCCTTAAAAGTCCTGACCTATCTCCTTGCCTCCGCCTCCCACCAGAAAAAAAAAAAAAAAAAAAGAAAAGAAGAAGAAAAAGTTGTGGGGTTTTTTCTTTTTAACCCTCTTCCATTAGTCAAATAATAAAAGGGAAATATTTGGGTACTTTGGGCATCTGTGGATGATTCAGAGTTTTCAAAAGCTTCTCCCTCCACCACTATTGTTTCATTTTAGAGGACAAAATTCCATGCGTATGGGAATTTAGGAGTGAAAAAGGAGGGATCCAGGTTGTAGAGGTGAAGGAAAATCAACAGCATTTTGGTAAACTTCTGTACTGGAATACTGGAAGTGGTTGAAAAAAAAATGAGTGAGGAGGTTGAGGCTTCCCTTTAAGCACCTAAGAAATAATGGCCAGTTTGGGGTAGGAGTGGAAGGTTAAAGGAACTAAGTACCTATCTGGGCAATGGATGTGCAGCTGCTTCAGTCATCTGGTGGGGGTTCTCACTCTGGTGAAACAGAGAAGTCGAAGAAAATGGCGTGCTCGCTTTAAAGATTCAAATATATGTCATGGTATGGTTATAGTCTACACTAGAGCAAGAGGAATCTCCAGGAGAACATGAATCATAAATCAGAATAAATAGAATCAATCCATAAGATTTATTAAGTGGCTATGAATGCTAGGCTCTATACCAAGCATCAGAACTACAAATATTGAAATGAAACATTCCCTGTCCTCAAGGAGCTTCCAGTCTATGCACCAAAGCGTGGAGAGAAAACTCATCTATTCAGTGCACATAATAATTTCATTTGATCTTCCGGACAGACCTTAGCAATAGTGATGGGAGATATACCTATGGCTATTTATAACTGCGGAAACCGATGCTCAGACTGGCCTAATGTAAGATGTTGGCTCCAATGTCTCTAATTATCAAGGATAGCTTTGCCTACCAAAGTGCAAATGGAAGCAGATAGCTGGTATTTCTTAAAGCTCTTTTGGTTACATTACTTCAGTTGTTCCTTCGAGCAACCCCACCAGTAAGGCATGATCCATAGAACCTTTAGTCACCATTCATCAGGTTCTTCCAAAGCCATACAATGACTCAGCACCATTCGTTGGAAAGAACATTAGATCCACATGAGAAGGAAAAATGGAGCTCAGGCATTCACTCTCTGCATCACTTGGGGTAACCTCCTTTACTTCCCTAGATCTCAGTTTGGTCTTCTCTTAAATGGGAGAGTTAGACTGGATGCCCTTTAAAATATTCTATGGTCCCTCATGTCTTTAAGTCCATCATCCTCTGTTCCTATGATCATAGTTAGTGGCAGAGTCAATCTCAAACCCATATCCTTAATGACTAGGCAGGTCATTTCCTCTTTTATATACCATCCTCTTTGGTCTTCCTTTATTCACCCCAGAGACCAGATCTGAGTGCATGTGTCCAACATTGCCCATGGCATAGAATTCTAAGGTACCTTTCTGTGGGCTTTGTATCAGACCTTGCAATACTTGTTTGGGGATTTTATTTAATATGAAGAGAGTATTTTAAAAATGTTCTGTGAGCAATTCCTGAGCCCAGAACACACTCACTTCTTTAAGACCTCTGAGATACAATGCAAGATTCCCCTGAAATGTGTGTGCTCACTGGCACAAGAACGGAGAGGGAAGAAGAGAGGAGACTTCAAAACTAGAGACCTTAATGGAAAGGACCCCTAAGCATCACAGGAAATAATGTGCTTGAGGTTTGGTTGTTTGCTTGGTTTTATGCTTTTTTCTGAAAATCTTGGGAAAGGACAAGCCACAAAACTGATGCTATCTTTGCATTATCCTAATAGTAGTATTGTGACTCAGATGCATGAAAAGTTTTGTTTCAGCTTGAAATCTGATTGTATTTTATTAATTAAATATTAACCTGGATTTTTAAAAGAGGAGGTACAAAAAAAAACCTCTAAAAAAATGCAATAGAAAAAGAGCTCTATTTGGAATATGACCTGGATTTCAGGCTCTGTTCTATCAAAAAAACTGCTCGTGTGGTCCCATGTATGTCATTGCTCCTCTCTGGAACTCCTTTTCTTCAAAGGTAAAATAATGGAGTCAAACTGGGGGGGGATGTTGTGGTACAGCAGGAAAGGTGCTGGCTTTGGTTTCAGAAGACCTGGGCTCAAAACCCATTACCAGTAATGTGACCTCCGGCAAATCAATTGTGTCTTCAGTTTCTTAATTTGTAAAAATTAGGGAGTTGGACTAGCTGACTTATAAGATCCTTTTCCAGCTCTAGATCTATGCTTATATGATCCCTAATATCCTTTCCAAACTGATATATGTTCTTATTTCCCCATGGAGACATTTGTCCTTTTAAGTTCTTTGAGTGAATGATTTGTTTCATGTGAAAAAAATAAAAATCATGAATTTTTCTAGATATTAATGTAGTTAAAGTTAAACATTTTTATTAGACCAATTCACTTTGTTATTGCATCTTTAGCTAATCTTTGTCACTAGTAGGCAAACTCCTTGAGAGCAAGAATAACTTTGATCATTGTCTTCTCAATCTCATTACCCAGCATAATACTTGATAAATCCTGCATTTCATGGACCGTACTATCTAGAGGTTTATGGAAAACTCTCTTCACTTCTGAACTGATGTAGAAAGATTCAAATGAATTCAGCAAATAAGAGCTTGATTCTGTTCAGACTTTCCCAGAGTATGTAAGAAATGGAAAGAAATTCCAAAAGACTGTTCCTATTGGTAAAAGCACATCAAATAATATGAAGTGTGACCTCGCACATGCCATGGACATCATAAAGCTGAGAATCATGGCTCCTGAAGGGATCAAAAGAGTCATGAAGTCCAACTTCTTCATAAGAAAGTAATAAAGCTGGTAGAAAGGATAGAACACTGAACCTGGAGTCAGGAAGCCTTTCCTTAGTTTAAATCTGGCTATAGACACTAGCAGAGTGATGCTGGGCAAGTCATTTTACCTGTTTGCCTTAGTTTCCTCACATGTAAAATGTGATAATAGTTGCACCTACTCCTGAGGTTGTTGTTAGGATAAAATGGGATAATATTTGTCAAGCATTTATTGCTCTACAATTGAAAGCATTGAAAGTTCTACATCTCTGCTACTTATTATCATTATTAATAACTCCCCTTCCAATTATCCATTTTATAATGAAGAATAAAAAGTGGTTTAAATCAGTTCAGCAAACATAATCAATTTATCAAAAAAGTCTGATGCTATATGCAGTCTTCTTAACCCATATTCTGCCAATAGGTTCCTCCTCACATTTCCCCCATAGGTTCAAGTCTGTTTGTTATAACTTTCCAGCATTTAGGTGTTTTTTTTTTTTTAATTCCAAGAGATTTTCTTTTCCCAATTACATAGAATAGTAATTTCCAACATACATTTTCCAAAATTATAAGATCCCAACCTTCCTCCTCCTTCCTTCTCTTCCCCCCCCCCCAAACTAGAACAGCATTCAATTTCAATTGTTCTGTTGTTGTTTCTCCAAATACATTGTTATGGTTATAAAGCATTTTCCCTGGTTCTGCTTATTTCACTTTGCATCAGTTCATGTGTACCTTCCCATTAATTTCTGTATTAATCATTTCTTATAGCACAGAAATATTACATTATATTACTTTTACCTATCAAGTCATTCCCCTATTGATGGCTTGTTTCCAGCTCTTTTCTACTACAAAAAGTTCTGTTACAAATATTAGGCACATATGGGTTTTTTTCTTTTTTGTCTTTGACCTCCTTGGGGTATGTATTTATCAGTGAAATAACTGGGTCAAAGAATTCTGCCTCTCAAAGTCACTTTTGTCAACACTATGTCTACACTCTTGTCTTCTATTGAGCTTGCAATTTATTAATGCCCTAGTTATTTTTTTCAGATAAATGGCTAATTCAAAAACTAAAAAATTAAAAAAAAAAACTTTTTTTCTATTCAGATAATCCCAGAGTTTGTAGGGAATGGGAAGAAATTCCAAAGGAATTTTTCCTGTTGTTCAGAGGCCATCAAAACAATATACAGGGTAATCTTAAATATAACATAGGCATCATAAAGAAGGCATCATAGGAAGTGTTTTTCTATGATTCTTTTTTCCATATTTGACTGGCTTTCTTTTCCACATCTTTAGTAGCAAAGAACTGGAAAGAAGCTTGATAAGCTGTAGTAAAGGAATGCAATGGAATGTTCCTGTGCTGTATGGAATGATGACAATGATGAGCTCAGAGAAGAATGGGAAAATTTATATGAACTGATACAAAGTGAAGCCATGCTTCAATGCTATTGTACATATAAAGTTGATTTTTAAAAGTCATTGCAAGACTGCTTTTATTTCCATCTTTGCAGCTACTCAGATTCAGTCAAAAATTCTACCTATCCAGATTTTTTTTGGATCTGGACCATTATCATCATCATCCCTATTACCCTCATCATTATCAACAGCATCATTTGCATTTATATAGCATGTGCTATGTGCAAGAAATCTTCCTAAGGGTTTTATAAATGCTACGTCATTTGATCCTCACAAAAACCCTGGATAGTATTATTAGGGCAATTCTATAGTTGAGGAAACTGAAGGAAAACAAGGTTAAGTTAAATCACATAGCTAGTAAGTGTCTAATGTAAGATTTGAACTCAGGTCTTTATGATCCCACGTCCAGAGTTGTATCCACGATACCACTCCTAATTCATGTTCCATCCCAAATCTGCATCATCTGGACATTTGATAACCACATAGTCAATGCTTTCATTTAAGAGAATACTAATACATAATACATTTAAGAGAATGCTAATACATAATACAAGACAATAATATATTAGACAATAAAAAATATTAGACTATAAATCATCCTCAGAACATGCCTCAACTGAAGAACCCCTTGATGATGCTCTTTGAGTCTGGTCATACAACATGTTCCAAATCCAATTAACTGTAACATTGTCTAAGCCAAATCTCTCCATCTAAAATTCAAAAATAATGTAATGTGTTGGACTTCATGAAAGAATTTATGGAAACTTTGGCAAACCACGATTCCAATAGCCCCCTGCTCTACCAGAGGAACAATTCTGTCCAAGAAGGGAAATAATTGGCATGTTTGTTCTAGACGAAAACATGTTAGCTTCCTGATGGGTCAATGATCAAGACTTCTTTTCCCGGCTATCTGCAAACCAACCATTCAGTAAAATATTTTAGAAGTTTGACTGGAATTAAAATCAAATTTGTTAACTCATAATTTATAGATGCTTCTGTCTTCCTATTCTTGAAAATCAAACCATTTTCCATTCTGCAGTTCCATGTTCCCTCTCCCTCATTCTCGGTGGTTCATTGAAGTTGTTGAGAATGACTTAAAAATCATCTGCTAGTTTTCCATGTAACCTGGGCTAGTATACTAATTTTTTTCCAGACACCTCTCCCTTACTAGTTATAAACATCCACAAAAACTATTAAGAAATGTTTCCTTTTTGAAAAAGAGTAGTTTACCAAAATATCTGATCTATATGGGTTTCTGCTAATCTCTCAACCCTGATAATTCCTCAGTGTCTGCCTAGGTGAGATGTGACTTCAGGCATACTTCAAGTACTTTGCCACTGACTCTTCTCACTATAATATCATCATTCATCACCATGAATAATTTTATAGTTGACACTAACATCTTAGTACTCAGTGGTGACTGAGCCATGTAGCTTTCCCGATATTACAGGTAGGCAGGATTTAAAAATGAAATTGTTCATGAGTCCTTTCTGAATTGGTCTTGGGAACTCAGTAATGTATGTTCAAGTTGGGCCTGGCTGGTTGGCTATCATCCCAGGATGATCAGGAATTCAACTGAGTTTTAGCTCCAAGTGCTGTTATGGGGAATGATCTTCAATCAATATTTGTTACTCCTCCAAAATGCATATGTGATGATCCCCTCCATCCCCAATGTTCCCATGAGATAAAAGAAGAAATGAGATAACACGTATGGAAATTACAGCACAAACTAATAGCAAAGAATCACCTTGGGGCTCCTAAACCACATATTATAGTTCTTATTTGTGGTACTTGTTGATTCTCTGGTTGCATTTAATTGTTTTTAAAGGTGAAGGAATTTTATTGTGGTCAATGAATTAAAGAAACTTGTGAGTGTCAAGACGTGGTTATTGAAGGGTAGTTGGCCCAGACCCAAGAATTTCTCCAGTTTTTGGATTTAGCATTGTTAGCTGGGGCTTTATCTCCAGAACTGTCTAGTCTCATTATTTTTTGCAAGTTTTTTATCTCAAGAAATGTAGGTTCTGCTGAGAAAATGTCCTTAGTGCTAAGGCACAAACCAGACATGATGAATACCAGTAGGTTGGAGAAGAAGGTAACACCCTTGAGGACCTATAGGAATGTCAAAGTATTGGCAAGTGAGCACAATGATCCAGCAGGTCATGACTAAGATGTGCCGTGAAAGCATTTCTATGAAGAAACATAAAATCGCACACTATTCTTAGACTAAGCATATGGTAGACTATGATGATTTATGACATTGGTATATATACATATATATATATAAATATATGAATTCATATCAATCAATATCAATCATAGACACATACCAAAATATCTGATCCATATGGGTTTCTGTAAACACATACATACATACATAAATTGGAAAGTATGATTCATTTAAAGTCAGAAAATCTGGTTTTGAATCCTATTTCTGCCACCTATTACCTCTGTGTCCTTGGACAAGTCATTGAAGGTCTGTGTAACTCAACTTTCTCATTTGTAAAATGAGAGGGTTGGGTGGGATGACATATGGACCCCCTTCTGCTTCTTAATTTAGGAAATATGAAATATGAAGATTTGGATAAATAATAACCCTGATGAGCCTCTTATGCCCTTGGGAAATGATGAGGAAGAAGATAAATTCATAATGTTGTGAATATGAGGAGGGAGGAGATAAATCTTAGTGTATAGAGTCCCAGCTTTAGGAATTTTCACCATGCAATGTATCCATCTAGTTCCCCCTACCTACTAACAAGTGGCATGTGGATCAAAAAAGGGTTTAGATGAGAAGTGCTCACAGAAGTCAGCATCTTTCCCTAACTATATAAGAAAATAATAAATAACAGTTATTTCATGAGAAGACTCATCCCATCAAAGCATGTTAAATGATAGACTACATCCAAATGCAAAAGTATAAGAGATTAGAAAGAAGACACCACAAGGCAGGTCATTTTTTTCTAGGTCTAAAGCATATAATAGAATAGGTGTTTGGGAAAATGAAATATATATGTGTGTGTGTGTGTGTGTGTGTGTGTGTGTGTGTGTGTGTGTGTGTGTGTGTATCCATATTCAATTGGCAAAAAAGGAGGCAAAACTTCTCAAAATGGAAGAGGCTAAAATCCAACCGTGGGTTTTGGAATCATGAGGCTGCTCATGCCATCTAATAACAGAATGCTAAGAATATTGCTCAGTGATGGAGGTTCTATCAGAGTCCCTCTTTTCTACTACTCATACCCTGATGTACCACTGGCCAAACCACACTCTCTAATAATCACTCCACTGGCTATTTGTGTTCTTCTACTGAAATCTGCTTCTCAGTTATGAAGTCAAAGATAGTGGTTGAACATGCATTCACTCATGGGGAGTCATTTTTTGGGCTTCATATCCCTGAAGCAAGTTATGTGTGGAGTTGGGGAGGGAGACAGAGTTTAGGCTTAGTTCCCTATCACTTCATGCAAAAAGCCAAGACTGCCACGAAGAGTTTAGCTTCGCTGAATTTGGAAGTGATAGAACGCAGACATCCCACACATCAATCAACTAGAAAGAGCTTAGAGAAGCTAGTTATAATGAATTTGAGGTTAAGGTCTCTGAGAGACCATTGGTAGCTTGTTATGTCCCCCTCCCCCTCCTGCCTCTTTCCTTTTTACTCCAAGTTCCACTTACAACTGAACCAAGCTGGTATTATTCTTTCTGTTTCTTACTCACGATAATCTATCTCCCATCTCTGTGCCTTTGGACTGGCTGAACCCCATAGCTAGAAATGTACTCACTGCTCATTTCCTCAGAGACACAGAGAGCAAGCATCACTTTCCACTTGGGAGGTTCTCCTGATTGCTTCCAATGGCCTTCCCCCACTCTCCACCAAAATCTACCTTGCATTTTTAAAAAAAAAATTCTGTATATTCTTAAGTGTGTATATGTTGTCTCCCCCAATAACCTGGAGAGTAGAGATCATCCATAGTTTAGGAAGATTGCAGGGAAAGTGGTCATGGCACAAGGGTGGGACAATCTCACAACGCTCAGATTATAGAAAGAAAGCAAAACTAAGACAGAGAGTTGTAGAAATAACCGACCACTACCCAACTCCATCTAGTCATCTTATAGGATCTAGAGCAGAAAGGGACTTTAGTGATTCCCAAGGATGCTCAAGATCATTGGAGTCTTCTACGGAAAGAGAGTTGAATGAACTCATGGAAATGAATTCTGCCCGAATCACCAAAGTCTTTGGAATTCCTCTGAGAAAGGAATAAAATCAGAACTCAAACTCTCACTAAAGGTAGAAAATGGAAGCAGTTCCCTCAGGGAGAATGGAGCAGGTATCCATTCAAGGAAAAGACTCTTCCCTAGCCTATGTCCTTTTGAGGTTTGAAAGGGTAAGGCTTCTCTTGGGCTAGTTAAGTTTCACTTTTTTCCCCTCTAGCTAAGTTGGAGAATAGATCTGTTAGCCAGGAAAAGGGATGTCTCCAGGCCACGTGGCATTTCAAAAATTCATCCCCGGCAGCTGGAAGAAACAGAGTTCCCCCAAAATAGCCCCTGCAGCTGCAGTCTTTAGGATATCACTGGAGTATCTGTGGGCCAACAGTCTTAAAGAGAGCCCATTTGAACAGAACTGGGAGTATTAGACATTCTGCAATGGATACCTCCAATCAATACCTGCTGGGAAAATCCTGTTCTCCGAGGGGATGGAGGAGAAAATACAGGTCAGAAGAACTCCCTAGCACATTCACTTTACACAGAGCATCTGATCTCTTTCTGCCTTCCCCACCTCACCCCCTCCATCATGCCCAAGTCTCTTCTTGCGTTAACTAACCAACAACTAAAATGAGGAGGGAAATCACAAATATCCTTCTCGAGTACGAAAAACACACTCATAAACTAAGGCAAGTTTAAATGAGTAGCTGTCAAGTTGAGCCTATATTTCAAGTTTTCTGCATCTGGATATCATGCATTCCTCTATCAAAGGCGCCTCGGAGCAATGATTGATTACGTCCCTCTTAAATGTGAAAAGATCTAGAAGGACTGCAAAATCCACTCCCCACTTCAGTCAGGAACCCCAGGATGTTCAAGTTTAACGAACAAGAACTGGGGATTTGGAAATATCTGGTCTTCTTCATGTTTTCCCATCCGTTCCTCCTATTTATGCCATGTACGTGTGTATATGTCAATAAATATGCATCCATTTGTACCTGGGCATATGCATACAGATCTCAAAAGATGTGTTTCTGCTACCGGGAGGCAGGCTGTGAGAAGGAAAGAAATTCCATCTAATTCCCCGTTCTAGCACATTGTTGAAACTTAATCTTTTAATAAAAACAGTCACCATGGCAACACGGCAATTACAGTGTATCTTTAAAAACTTCTACAAGTTTACTGTGTTTTTATTAAGTGGAAGGGGGAGGGAAGATGAAACTGGAATTATTTTAATGTGCATGGGAAAGCAAATACTAACTTCCCCAGCTCGGTGATTTTTTATGGGATCACAAGGCATCTGCCAACTTTATTTTCATTAAAGGTGAGCTCTGGGCTGCTGCTGAACAGAAGAAAGTCAGTAAAATATCAATGAAACAGCGATGAGAATATGCTCTGCAGTGAAATTTTATAGAACAGGTGAAGTATATTGTGTATATGCATATTTGTGTTTATTGTACATTTATATAATTTACATATATAATTTCAAATCTAAGAATTGAAAAGCATTTTCTATCTTCTTAACTTCTTTTTCAATTAATTCATATACTTCGTGATGAATTTATGGCTCTTGAAGCAACAAAAATATTTTCTTTACAGAATGCTCTTTATCTGTCCATAGTTCTCCATCCCTTCTTTGTTCCTTCTCATTCTTTCCCTCTCTTCTTTCCTTCTGTCTTCTTTCCTTCCTTTCGTCTCTCATTTATCTTCATTTCTCTCATTTCCCCCATATATTTCTTGATTGATATCTTTCTTGTTTTGCTTCCTTCTTTTTGAACTTTCTTATGTCTTCCCCTCCTCTTTCTTTAATTTTTCTTTACTTTTCCTTTACTGTTCCTTTTTCCTTCTTTCTCTTCTCATTCTTCCCACATTCTTTTTCATTCTTCCTTTTGTTTCTCCCTTTTTATTCTTTTTAAAAATCGTCTCACTCTTAATTTTCTCTTCCTTTGCTTATTTCTCCCTCCTTAATCAGCTTTCTTTTTGTTTTCCCTTCTCTTTAGTTAGCTCTCTCTCTCTTTTTTTTAACATACTTTTCTTTCTGTTTCCTTCTTTATCTTTTCTGTCTCCCTCTTTCCATTATTTCTTTTTTCTTTCTTGGCTTTTTGTTTATTCTTTTTCTTTTCTTTATTTTGTTCTAACTCTTCCCATCCATTTTCCCAACACTCTTTCCTCTGCTATTTTCTCTTTCATTTCATTTTTTTCTTGTCTTTCCTTTTCCTTTCATCTATTCTTTCTTTTTCTCTCCCTTCTTCAGTTTCCCTCTTCCTCCTTTTCCTCTCGACCCTATCCTTTCTTTCTCTCTCTTGCTTTTCCTTACTCTCCGATTTTCTTCTTTCCTTTCAACTTCTCCTTGTGTTTCTGTCTCCTCTCCTCTCCCCCCCCCCCCCCCCCCTCCACTCCTTCTCTCTTTCAGTTTCTTCCCTGTTTGCTTAAGTGAACCAAAGTGCTAGATGGTAAGGCCATGACTTCCCAATAAGATTTAATTATGAGTGCAGATATGAACAAGATTTAGACTATTAAGCCGTGCACTTCAAAAAAGCCTTGAACATATTTTGTCTTTAAATCTTTTATCACCTGCAAAAATTAATTAAGTGCAGATGCCCCGGGTTAGGCTCGGATGCCAGGGTTCATTTCCTGTCTATGCTTTGTCAGACAACCCATTACACCTCTCCGCTGAACTGTCGGCCTGGCCAGCCTGGGCCTCATAAATCACCCTCCCACTCTCCCTCTGCCCGCGCACGGAGCTGGTCCTTTTGGGGGAGGCAAAGCTCCAATCCCTTATTCATGCACACGCTATGGACAACATGCCAAATGTCACCCGCATTTAAACAAACCATTTGTTAAGCAAATTATAACTCCATTGTGCAAGAATGCATCCTCTTAGAGCGGAGGCCCAGCCCAGCCCAACGCTGCTGCGGCCTTTTAATCATTCTGCTTTCCTGCAGGGAGACATCCCACCCTGGCATCCGCGCCCAGAGAATGACAAGCTCGTTGGTCTGAATGATCCCAGTGTTACACAACAAGCGGAGGGATCCGACGCAGGGGAAGTGGCCAATTTGGTAACCATGGCAACAGCATTCTTTCCAGCCCATCGGACTCGTTAGGGCCTCTATTCTATGGGGGAAAGTAAACTGGGGTTCTGTTGGGTTATTTTAACACTGGAAGTATCAATTCATTTAAGGACCATAAAAAGGCTGCCCCGAGCTGTGCCTTCTTCTCATTAAATCTCGGTTAATGCTGCGAAAGTGAAAGCTTCATGTTTATGGTTTCGGAATGCCCAGGCCGGATTTAATGAGTTTCCACATTGGTCTGGGAGGCCACGCACTCCCCGAGTAGCGAGAAGGCGATGCAGCCCACGGACGTGGGGCAAGAAGGCCACCGTCTCCCCCAGCAACCCCAGAAACCAGAGCTCGCCCGGGATACCTACCAGGTCTACAACCAATATCTTGCCTACATTGAGCTGCTCCTGCAAGTATTTGGCGGTAATCGCCACCGAATTAAAAAAGCAGAACCCCCTGCAGAAGAGAGAACAGAGAAATCAGAAAGCAAATCAGGCAGGAAAAAAAAAAAAACACCTTAGAAAGAACGTTCAGGGCATTTCTCAAAATGCTATATGATCTCTGAAGCCATAAATCTGCTTCTGGGAGGACCCCGCAAGCCTCGGCAGGCATCTGCTAACAATTAGAGGGTTTCAGAGACGTGCACAGGGCAGGTGACTGCCAGTAACCCCAGTGCTCCAGGATGGCCAGTCTTCCCTGGTACTTACATGGCTGTTGACTCTTCAGCATGATGGCCTGGGGGCCTTACAACAGCAAACCCATTCTGGAAGAACAAGATAGGTTTTCAATTATAAGATAGGGAAAAAGGTGGGGGGAAAGGAAGAAAGAAAGAAAGAAAAAGAAAGAAAGAATTCTTGTCTCTTCTTGTAATACAGAGAATTGGAACCTATTAGAGGCTTCTGACTTTGTTTTCTGCCCCCCCCCCTTAGCCTTTCATAGAATTAGCCGAAATAAAATATCTGATTAAAGCTGTTTATATCATGACTCAAAGAAAAAGTGCTGTGGGAGCCTGGAAGGCACTAGAGGCGTTTAGGGGGTTGAACTCAGCCATCAATGGGCACCCCAGCCACTGGACTGACAAATCCCACTTAGGAATACGACTTCATATCTCATTACATCTGTGTCCTGAATTCTTCTTGCCGGGAAGGAGGAGAAGAAATCCTTCCTTGGTGGAGGATGGAGTCTTAGAAGCATTGAACCCCAATGAAAAAAGTTGAAGCTCCAACACCCTAGTCTGATTCCCGCGCACTGAAAATTTAATTTCCAACTCTGGTGTCAGCAAAATGATAAATCTGTGTGAGCGCACACATGCACACACACACACACACACACACACACACACACACACACAAGACTATCCTGAAGGGGATAAAAAAGAAAAAAAAAGAGGACAATGGAAAGGCCATATTTTTTCCAGTCTATAAATTTAGCTTGGAAGTCGGCCAAAGCTTGCAAGTTTATTGGATTCTCTAAGTCAATTTCTAACTCATGTTCTGGAATTTTATAAAGAATTCCTGTACAGAACAGCAATCAGATCTAGCTATGATCAAGGAATTCCTGAACCTCTAGGTTAGTTGTAATGTATCATAGCAAAATCAAGTAACTCCTCAACAAACCCAGGATCTATAAATCCTTATAAAACCATGATGTGGAGAAATGGAGGGTCCATTGACTTGAAATAATCATTTCTCAGGAGGTTCACACTACCTTTCACTTAAATATGACTTGAGAACCAAGTTAATAATAAAAAAAGAGACTATCTTTTCTTTTTTTTTTATGGGGGTGGGTGGATAGGTGAGCTATCCCTGACCTGTGATTTCATGAGTGTATAGTACTCCTCGGGGGAAACTTCCTCCAAGAAAATATCTTGATGACTCGCCTGCAACTTATGGTCTTAGAGAATTGCTTGGGTCATTGGGAGGTTAAATACTTGGCCTATTCTCCACAGCACAGATGTGGCAGAGATAGGACTTGAACTCAGGTCTAAGGATCTGTGACTTTGCTTGTTTTCATTTTTACTTTGTTGACATTTGAACTTCAGTATAATTAACTTCCCTTGTATTCCCAATATTTTATTTTTTCACAGTCAAAAGCATAAATATGAGAAGGATCCAAAAGGCTCATCAGACTACCAATATAATCCACAACACAAAAATGATTAAGCTCTCCTGATCCAATCACTACATCAGGCTGCCTCTTCTACTAATTGAACAAAAATGTAAGTCACATTGATGGGCCATTCTAACCAGAGGAGTTTCTTTCCAAACCTTCTATATCAAATGGGGAGATTCTACCTAGAAAACTCATCCTTCTCCATGGTGCTTAAAGTGGATTCACTTAATCAATCATATCACCTTAATTAGCATATAATTTCATTACCTCTCTACTAATATACTTGACAACCTTTTCAAAGACCTGGTAGAAATTGGGCAGTATATCAATTCTAATCATCTATTGAACTTTAAGTACTCTTTAGGAGTCTAGCCTGTGAGTTCAGCACAACTCTGGCTTTCACTGGTCATTTGAGAACTCTATGGCTACTTGGTTACTGGCTTCAAAGATTCTCAGGTGTCAGTAATAACACCAAAGAATAAAAAGTACAGACAGAATGAAGTGACTATGTTGTGGAATGATCTGGGATCACCCAAGCAGCCCAGAGAGGAAGATCAATGTGGGCTGGAGTCTTCAGGAAGGCTTCCCAGAGTAGGTGGCCCTCAAGGTAGGTATGAAAGGAGGGGAGGATTTGACCAGTGAGAGAGGAGAGGAAGGTGAATTAACACCATCGAAGTAAAAAAGGCAGGAAATCAAAGATGTTGCATATAAATAAACTTTATAGGATTGGTGAGTTTCTGTTTGAGGGTGGTAGGAAATGAGAACTGATAGGAAGGGTATATCTAGTCTATGAAGATTCTTCAAAGCCAGGCAAGAAAATTCCTAGTCTATTTCTTTTAGTTGCCAAAGTTTTTGAAGGGTTTCACTTCTGCCACTCTCTCCTCTGTGTCTATTCCCTTGAAAAGCTCCCATAATTTTAGTAGCCCTCCCAGTCTTTTACTTGATTACATTTCTTTTTGTATTATGGTCATTCGTAGGGATGTTTCTCCTCAACCATTTGCTCACTCCAGAATTCAAACCTCCATTATAAGAAACAAAATGGCTTTTCAAAAACAGCCAGTAAAATTGTGTTTTCCAATAAGGTATACAACATTCTTCCCTCTCCTGAGAGCATATACTTTCATTATTCTCTGAAAAATCATAACTGTTTCTTCAGCAGTTCAGAGTTTGGCTTGTTTTAATTCTGCTTTCATTGACATTATTGTAGCTATGGGGTACAGTGGACAGAATGCTAGACCTGGAGTCAGGAAACCTTACGTTAAAATGTGGTCTCAGACACTAACCAGTTGTGTTTGTGGGCAAGTCACCTAACTTTGTTTGCCTCAGTTTTCTCTTCTATAAAATGAGGATACTAATAGCATCAATCTCTCAGGGTTGTTCTGAGGATCAAATAAGATCATAATTTCAAAGTTTTAGCACAGTGCCTGACACATAGTAGACACTATATAAATGTTAAATCATTGTAGCTTTATGTATTGTCCTGTTTCTACTAATTTTATTGTGCCTCATATACAGATCTCCTTGTATAATTTCCACAAAGAAATGTTGCTCTGAATATTTTTTGTTTCTACTAGGTCTTTGATCCTCATTGACTTCCTTGGGGTGTGTGTAGATAGACAGACAGACAGACAGACAGACAGATAGATAGATAGATAGATAGACAGATATTTACATACAAATATATAGATATATGTATATATGCTGTAAGATTTTATTTCTTTTTACATCCTGGTTATTTCTCAATGTACCCTCCATCAGTGAAATAAAATTAAAGAATAATAAATAAAAACAAAAATAAGACAAATAAATAAAACAAAAGGCTGCAGTAACCACATTTAAGCAGATATACAACATTACACCCCTGTATTGATGAGATCACATGGTTAAAAAGTATGATTAACATAGTCTCAAAAAATGAACCTATTTTCCCATGACTCCTCATGCTTTACTTGTCAAACTGCTTTCCTTTCTTGACTTTCTCTGACTATGCTAGTTCTTCTGTTTCTAAATATTCCATTCTTTTATTCTTTCATAGAACTTCCTTTTCCTCCAAATGGAACTAATTTACACAAGTATCCCTAGATGATTCCTACCATCTTGCCATTTCTTGTGGACTCAATCCTTTGGTCCTTAAAAATGGTATACTACTAAAAGCCACAGATCTATAATCCAAGGAATTGATTCAAATTGTGCCCTTTTCATTTGTCAACTGTGTGATCTTGGTCAAGTCACTCTAGATGCCAGTTTCCTTCCTCCTTAGTAAAATGAAGAGAGTATTAGGTGACTTCTATGGCCCTTTCCAGCTCTAAATCTCTGAGGCTGATACACTCATTGTCTTCCACATGTCTCATCTATAAGATCACTTCAATGGGACTCTGAGCTTACCACAACTCATACAGAATTTCTCATCCTGGACTCTTGTCCAGTCTATGAAGACTTCATATAGTCTATGAATCTTCTTCTCTGTTTGCTGGCATAACATGGTGGCCAATCAAGTTTGATTAACCTTCTCATATCTCTAGATTGGTATTTTCCACGAAACTCTTATTTGGTAACAAGTTGTTGCAGCCTATCAATTCCTACCACATAAGCCTCTAATGCCCTCTGGGTGGCAAAAAGATATATATTCTTGGAAAACTGAAATTCTACAATTTGTAGCAATGCAAAATCACCAGACAAAATAGTAGAGATGAGAATGTACAGATCGATATTATTTATTATGAAATTATAATCAATAGCTTCTACCTAGGTAATGAACAAAAAAAATGGAACAGAAGAGGACCAAGGAACACTAAGCAAAAACTAAGGAACTCCAGTGAATTGGACTCAGGTTTGGAAGAACTCAAAAACACAATTTAAAAAACAATTAAGAGAGGCTGAAGAAAATTGAGAAAAGAACTTAAAAAGCAAAATAGGTATTCTGGAAATAGAGGTGCATGAACTAAAACAAGAAAATAGTTTTCTAAAAGCAAGAATTGGCCAGCTTGAAAATGAGGCAAAGAAAGTGAAAGATGAACAACAAAAAAAAATATTCCAAAAGGAAAAGAATGATAAAAAATCAGGGATGAAATTCAGTCTTTAAAAATTAGAATCTAACAACTAGAAGTAAATGTCTTCACAAGGCAGCAAACATCCAAAAAACAAAATCCAAAGACTGAAAAAATTGAGGAAAACATGAAAGAAGTCATGCCCAGTGTCCCTCAGGTTCTGTTCTTTAAGTTATTCACAATAAGGAAGTATAAATGAATAAACCATTCATTAAATACTAGAGATACAAATAGGAAAGTAAGACGGTCCCTCTTCTCAAGGAGCTCTCATTCTACTGATGGAAATAATACATCTGAAAGTCTTGGCTTCGAGTCACATAGAACATTCTCATCATCCTAAGAGTTCAGGGACAAAGCATCTGGCAATGCTTCATAATCGATGTCACTTTCATTGCTGAAATCATAAGCTTTTCTTTGAAAAAAAAAACCTTACCTTCCATCTTGAAGTCAATACTGTGTATTGGCTCCGAGGCAGAAGAGTGGTAAGGGCTAGGCAATGGGGGGTCAGTGACTTGCCAAGGGTCACACAGTTGGGAAGTGTCTGAGGCCAAATTTGAACCTAGTACTTCCTGTCTCTAGCCTGGCTCTCAATCCACTGTGGTACCCAGCTGCCCCCTCATGAACATTTCTGATGTTGAACCATAAAGATGCTAGGTAGATTATAGCTTCCTCTTTCACCTTGTAGTTATACTTTCCCACATGTTTTTCAATGTTCTTACTTATTCCTATATTTGTATTTAACTGATGAAGTACATGCTAATGTAATGGGCAGGGGACTTGATGAGTTTTTCATTTTCTTTTATATCTTTACACTAGAGATTGGCATCTATATAGGATTATATTCTTAGTGGTTTTTGCTTTATGATCATTATGGGCATTGGACCATTGATGGTCTCATGAAGTTGCACTTGTGTTGCCTCAAGACACTAATAACAATAACAATAACAATAATAGAAATAAAAAAGAAAAAAAGTTAACATTTATATAGCATTTACTATTTTCCAGGCACTATGCTAAGTAGTTAACAATTATTATCTCATGTGATCCTCATAGAGGCCTAAATGCTATTACACCCATTTTACAGATGAAGAAATGAAGACTAATTGAGGCTAATTGCTGGTCCATGGTCACACAGATAATAAGTGTTTGAAGCCAGATTCAAACAGGTTTTCCTGATTCTAGGTTTGACACTCCTTCACTGCACTACTTAGTTCCCTCTGATAAAAATCATCTGTCTTCCCCTCTACTCCCCACTGCAAGGAAAACCTGAATGTCATCATCTCACCTTGCTACAACTGATTATACCTTCTTGTTTCACCTACAGGAAGAATGTCAATGTTGATATTACCCAGCTCTTACAGTAAAATATCAACATGTTGGTCACATGACCAATTGTGGGTAACAACAATTAATTTAAACTTTAGCAATGGGGGAAGATGGTGGCTTAGACGGAGCAAATCTTAAAACCTCTGAACTCTTTCCACACCGAAATAGAAAACAATGAACTTTGAGAAGAAAGAGGACCAAATCTAACAACGGGACAGAGCAGAGGGAATCCTACTGCTGGACAACTAAAGATGTACACCAAGAAAAAGGCTTGAATTCTTGAACTGTTCTGTCTGAGGGTATAGAAGGGGAATCCCAGGACCCCTCCCCCCAAGAGCTGTGTGGAGTCTCCAGTGGCCCCTGAAATCTCAGAACAGGCGAGCACACTGGCCTGGAGAGAGGGCCTTGCTGGCCCTGGACTCTGGGAGTTGAGGCACCTGGGAGGTGACAGGAGGAGAAAGCCAAAGAAACAAAACAAAAAAGCTCTGAAGAAGGTGGCTTAGATGGAGCCAAACCTCAGACTGCCAGCTTTATCAAACCAAGATAGAGAACAAAGCGCTTCAAGAGGAAAGAAAACAAGTTCTAACAGTAGCACAGAACAGGGGGACACTACTGCTGAACAGCTTAGCAAAAACACTCCATCTTTTCCCCCCCCCCACTTCTTTTTTTCCCCCCTCTAAAGGTTTTAGCCTCAGGGCACATTAAGCAATACAGACTAATCCAATCAATACAGGCTTGATCCCATCAATTGGACAGACAAGAAGTCTTCAGAGGGCAGAGAAACTCCAACAGCCCTCCACCATACACTGAAGAGAAAGTAACTACAAACCTCCATTGCCAGCTGGGGAAAGATTATTAAATCCATCTGCTTAAACTAGCAGAACAAAAAAGAAAAAAATATCAGTAAACAACAGAAAAAGAGAAAATAAATGACAATTGACAGCTCCTTTAAAGGAAGTGAAAAGAAAGCAAATGAAATAGCAGAAGTTGAAGAAGTTCCAGCGAATTGGGCACAAGCTTTGGAAGATCTCAAAATTCAATTAACGTAAGAGCTTCAGGAACTCAAAAAGCAATCAAGAGAGGTTGAAGACAATCTGAAAAAGGAAATACATGAACTAAAACAAGAAAATAAAGTCTTAAAAGCCAGAATTGCCAAGCTTGAAAATGAAGCAAAGAAGGCAAAAGATGATCTACAAAGAAAATCAGACCAGAAGGAGGATGACCAAAAAGTCAGGGATGAAATTCAGTCTTTAAAAAATAGAACTCAACAACTAGAAGCAAATGACTTCACAAGGCAGCAAGATTATATAAAACAAAATTTAAAAAATGAAAAATTTGAGAGGAATATGAAACACCTCATTGACACAAAGATCTGGAAAACAGAGCTAGAAAAGACAATTTAAGAGTTATTGGTTTACTGGAACATCATGACAAAAGAAAAAGTTTGGACATCCTCCTACAGGAAATGATCCAAGAAAATTGCCCTGACATTCTCGAACAAGTGGTGAAAGTGGAAATTGAAAGAATCCATAGATCACTTCCTATACTTAATCCACAAATGACAACTTCCAGGAATATTATAGCCAAATTAAAAAACTACCAGACCAAGGGAAAATATTATAAGCTGCTAGAAAAAGTCATTCAGATACCAGGGAACCACAGTTAGGATAACTCAGGATCTGGCTTCATCTACATTGAAGGTTTGGAAGGCATGTAACATAATATTCTGGAAAGCAGGAGATCTGGGCCTACAACCAAGAATCAACTATCCAGCAAAACTGACTATATTTTTGCAGGGAAAGTATGGTTGTTCAATAAAATTGAGGACTTCCAAGCATTCATAAAGAAAAAACCAGACTTAAACAGAGAGTTTGCTGCCCAAACACAGAACTCAACAGAATCACCATGAGACAATCAAGAGAGTGTGTGTGGGGGGGGAATAAAAAAATCTTTTTTTTAAGGGACCCAATAAGTTCAATTGATTTGTATCCCTAAAAGAAAAGAAGATATTGTCAAGTATTAAAAATTATTATCAAGAGGGTAACTAGAAGTTTACATAGAGGGAACAGTGACAAATTATACAGGATAAAATGTCAAGATATATATATGTGTGTGTGTCTGTGTGTGTGTGTGTGTGTGTGTGTGTGTGTGTGTGTAAATGTATGTATAAATATATACAAAACTAGAGGGAAAAACAAGGTAATATTAAGAAAATTGGGAAAACAAACAAAATGGAGTAAGTTTATATTCCATAAAGAAGCACATGGGGTGAACAGGGAAGAATAACAATACAGTGGAAGGGTAAAGAGGTTGGAGAGAGGAAATATTTAATACCTAAGTACATTGAAATCAACTTAAAGAGGGAAGAATTCTCAGATCCATTAGGGCAGAGAATTGATTCAAGCCCTATAGAGAAGTAGAAGGGTAACATAAAGACTTGTGGGGAGGGAAGCAACACTAGGAAGGGAGAGGGTGGGGGGGTAGCTTAAAAAGACCCTAAAGAAGAATAACAGGGGAATAAGAAGGGAGAGGGGAGAAAGGAAGTACAATAAGGGAGGGGATTAGGGCAACTAATTGAAAACAAAACACTGGTATAGAAGTAAATAGTGAAAGAAGAAAGGGCAGGACAAGAAGAAAGAATCAAAATATCTGGGAATACACAGTTGATAATTATAACTCTGAATGTGAATGGGATGAACTCTCCCATAAAATGGAAGCACATATCAGAGTCAATTAAATCCTACCATATGTTGTCTACAAGAAACACACATGAGACAGGCAGACATACATAGAATAAAAATGAAAGGGTGGAGCAAAAACTATATTTTTCAACTATATATTTCAACTGAGAAAAAGAAGGCAGGAGTTGCAAACATGATGTCTGACAGAGCCAAAGTAAAAGTAGATCTGGTTAAAAGACATATGGAAAGTAATTGCATACTAATAAAAGGCAGTATAAATGATGAAGAAATATCAGTACTCAACATGTGCACACCAAATGGTATAGCTTCCAAAATTCTAAAGGAGAAGCTAGTGGAACTCAAGGATGAAATAGACTACAAAACTATACTAGTGGGGGACCTCAACCTTCCCCTATCAGATCTAGATAAATGAAACCAAAAAATAAGTAAGAAAGAGATAAGATAAGTGAATGAAATTCTAGAAAAATTAGAGTTAATAGATATATGGAGAAAAAGAAATAGGGACAAAAAGGTGTCAGCAGCACATGGGACATTCACAAAGCTAGACCATTTACTATGGCATAGAAACATGGCAAACAAATGCAAAAAAGCAGAAATAATAAATGCCACCTCATCAGATCATAATTCAATAAAAATAGTTATTAGTAAGAATACATGGAGAGGCAAACCAAAAATTATTTGGAAATTGAATAATATGATGCTCCAAAATAAGTTAGTGAAAGAACAAATCACAGAAACAATTAATAATTTCATTGAAGACAATGACAATGATGATACTTCTTACCAAAATTATGAGATGCAGCCAAAGCAGTTTTAATGGGAAAATGTATATCACTGAGTGCATATATTAACAAATTAAGGAGGGCAGAGATTAATGAATTGGGCATGCAACTTAAAAAAACTAGAAAATGAACAAATTAAAAATTCCCAAATGAAAACAAAATTAGAAATACTAAAAATCAAAGGAGAAATTAATAAAATAAAAAGTAAAAGAACTATTGAATTAATAAATAAAACTAGAAGCTGGTATTTTGAAAAAACAGATAAAATAGACAAAATAATGGTAAATGTAATAAAAAAGGAAAGAAGAAAACCAAATTAACAGTATCAAAGATGAAAAGGGAGACATCTCCTCTAATGAAGAGGAAATTAAGGCAATCATTAAAAACTATTTTGCCCAATTATATTGCAATAAATATAGCAATCTAGGTGATATGGATGAATATTTACAAAAATATAAATTGCATAGGTTAACAGCAGAAGAAATAGAATACTTAAATAATCCCATATCAGAAAAAGAAATTGAACAAGCCATCAAAGAACTCCCTAAGAAAAAATTACCAGGGCTTGATGGATTCACAAGTGAATTCTATCAAACATTCAAAGAACAACTAATCCCAATATTACACGAATTATTTGACATAATAAGCAAAGAAAGAGTCCTACCAAATTCTTTTTATGACACAAATATGGTACTGATTCCAAAGCCCGGCAGACCAAAAACAGAGAAAGAAAATTACAGAACAATCTCCCTAATAAACACTGATGCAAAAGTCTTAAATAGAATACTAGAAAAAAGACTCCTCCAAGTGATCAGGAGCGTTATCCATCATGATCCGGTGGTATTTATATGAGGAATGCAAGGATGGTTCAGTATTAGGAAAACCATCCACATGATTGACTATATCAACAAGCCAACCAACAAAAACCACATTATTATCTCAATAGATGCTGAAAAAGCCTTTGCAAAATATAACACCCATTCCTACAGAAAACACTAGAAAGTATAGAAATAGAAGGGCCTTTCCCAAAAAGAATAAACAGTATATATCTAAAACCATCAACAAGCATCATATGCAATGGGGATAAATTAGAAGCCTTCCCAATAAGATTATGAGTGAAAGAAGGATGCCCATTATCACCTCTGTTATTTAACATTGTACTAGAAACACTAACAGTAGCAATTAGAGAAGAAAAAGAAATTGAAGGTATTAAAATAGGCAATGGGAAGACTAAGCTATCACTCTTTGCAGATGATGTGATGGTCTACTTAAAAAGTCCTAGAGAATCAACTAAAAAGCTAGTAGAAATAATCAACAACTTTAGCAAAGTTGCAGGATAAAAAATAAATGCACATAAATCATCGGCATTTCTATATATTTCCAACACATTAGAGCAACAAGAGGCAGAAAGAGAAACACCATTTAAAATCACCCTGGACAATATAAAATACTTAGGAATCTGTCTACCAAAACAAACACAGGAATTATATGAGCACAACTACAAAACACTTTCCAAACAATTAAAACTAGATCTAAACAACTGGAAAAACACTGATTGCTCAGGTGTAGGATGAGCTAACATAATAAAAATGACCATTCTACCCAAATTAATTTACTTATTTAGTGCCATACCTTTCAAACTACCAAGAAACTTTTTTATTGAATTAGAAAAAAATTATAACCAAGTTCATTTGGAAGAACAAAAGATCAAAAATATCAAGGGAAATAATGAAAAAAAGTGAAGGAAGGTGGTCTAGTAGTACCAGATTTCAAGCTGTACTATAAAGTATTGGTCATCAAAACAATATGGCACTAGCTAAGAAACAGAAGAGAGGATCAGTGGAATAAACTTGGGTAAGTGATGTCAGCAAGATATTCTATGATAAACCCAAAGAGCCCAACTTTTGGGAGAAAAATGCACTATTTGACAAAAAAAATGTTGGGAAAATTGGAAAACAATATGGGATAGATTAGTTTTAGATCAATATCTCACACCCTATACCAAGATAAATTCAGAATGGGTGAATGATTTGAATATAAAGAAGGAAACTAAGAAAATTAGGTGAACACAGAATAGTATACTTGTCAGATCTCTGGGAAAGGAAAGATTTTAAAACCAAGCAAGAGTGAGAAAAAATTACAAAAATGTAAAATAAATAATTTCTATTACATTAAATTAAAAAGATTTTGAACAAACAAAAACAATGCAACCAAAATCAGAAGGGAAACAACAAACTGGGAAAAAATGTTTATATCAAAATACTCTGACAAAGGTCTAATTACTCAAATATACAAGGAAATAAATCAATTGCACAAAAAATCAAGCCATTCTCCAATCAATAAATGGGCAAGGGACAGGAATAGGCAATTTTCAGATAAAGAAATCAAAACTATCAATAAGCACATGAGAAAGTGTTCTAAATATCTAATAATTAGAGAAATGAAAATCAAAACAACTCTGAGGTATCATATAACACCCAGAAGATTGGCTAAAATGATGGCAGGGGAAAGTAATGAATATTGGAGGGGATGTGGCAAAATTGGGACATTAATGCATTGCTGGTGGAGTTGTGAATTGATCCAACCATTCTGGATGGCAATTTGGAACTATGCCCAAAGATCACTAAAAGAATTCCTGCCCTTTGATCCAGCTATACCATTGTTGGGTTTGTACCACTAAAGTGATCATAGGGAAAAAAAAGACCTGTACACAAATTTATAGCCACACTTTTTGTGGTGGCAGAAAACTGGAAAACGAGGGTATGCCCTTCAATTGGGGAATTACTGAATAAATTGTGGTATATGCTGGTGATGGAATACTATTATGTTTAAAGAAATAATGAACTGGAGGAATTCCATGTGAACTGGAATGACCTCCAGGAATTGACGCAGAGTGAAAGGAAAACATTATACACAGAGATGGATACACTGTAGTAAAATCGAATATAATGGACTTCTGTACTAGCAGCAATGCAATGACCCAGGACAATTCTGAGGCATTTATGGAAAAGAACGCTACCCACATTCAGAGGAAGAACTACAGGAATGGAAACAGAGAAGAAAAACAACTGCTTGAACACATGGGTTGATGCAAACAAGATTAGGATGTAGATTCTTAATGATCACCCTAGGACAATTATCAATAATATGGAAATAGGTCTTGATCAATGACACAGGAAGAATCCAGTGGAAATGTGCGTTGGATACTGGGGGGTGGGGGTGGGGGGAGAGAGAGAGAGCAAGAACATGAATAATGTAGCCATGGGAATTTTTTTTTCTAAAATAAATAAGTAAATTCTTTAGAAATGCTCCCCCAAAGTATAATTCTTAGCACCTGTTGGTCACTAATCTGAGGTAGGCAAAAGCATAGGAATCAGGGTCATATTGAACTGTTCTTTGAGGTCAAATTCATTCATATCATTCCATTATCAGCTCCAAAACATAAGGTAACCCCAAAGCAGGAATTTCAGGCAGAATCTCTACAAATTATTGATCATTATCTCCAGTTATCAGTTATGTTTCTTTCTTACTTCTGGGTATAATAAATATCCATTTGGATTTGCAATTTCCATTTCAAACTCAACATGTTTGAAACCAAAATTTTCACCTGAAATTAAAAGACTTTTGTTTGGATTTTGTCCCTATTGTTTACAAACTATATGAATAAATGAATGAATGAATGAATGAAGTGCATTTATTATTATTTATCTTTGTAAGATGATTCCTGGCTTCTTGGAACTAATGTTTTCATGAGGAAGAAAATACATATGTCTTTGTGGTGTCTAAGAATAAGAGTTACGATTTGTAACAAAAATGGAGAGTGATGTAAGAAGACATTTCACAAGACATGCCCTTTCCAGAGGCAATGACAGTGGTGATTTGATTACATTCCTCAGACCAAATGATGAAAAATAAGGTAGGGATAAATAGTCCCAGGGAGTGGCCTAACTGTTCATATTTATAATATCTGGTGGCTCAATTTACAAGAGAAAATATAGCAGCTGCATGACAGGGGAAAAAAGGCTAGGTTGAAGATGAGATGAGAAAGAATTGTCCCTAGGATGGTTCTGATGTCAAGGCACCTAAAATCTCCAGGTCTGTTTCCTTATCTGTAAGAGGAGAGAATTAGATTAAATGAACTTTAGTCTTATCCAGTGTCAGATACATTTTTGTTTGTTTAATTTTTATCACCCTCTTCTCCATTTCTTTCAATGGCATCATCAATCAAACTCAATACTTTCTAGTTCTGTTTTAATCTAATATATCATTACATCCTATCATTTTTTTCTTTCAAAACATCTCTTAGATTTCTCTTCCTCTTTGTTACAATTTTAACCAGGACCAGGGAAGTCAAATAATCAAATCTACTTAAACCATCTGTGGATACTTGGTTGACTTCTTTGTCAAACAAGAAGTAATCGGAAAGTAATGTGAACAGGATCATTTCAGTGACTCTCTAAAGATGGCCTCAGTTCTTTTTCTCAAATGACTGTCCTTGTAAATATTGAGATTCCAATAATCAAAACTTGCATGCTGTTTGGGACTCAGATTGTCACAGAGTTAGATGGTCTATGGAAAACTGGAACTGACATTGACTTAATAAACTATCCTTACAATAGTAGCATCATTGAGTTCTTTGGGAGCATAACTAACACAAACAAAGAATAGCAAGTGACTGGAACAAAGAGACAATATTATGCTGTCAACTGGTGCTAATCAATCCAGGAAGCAACCAAGACAAAAAAAAAGCCAGTGTACCTTTACACATACTTCCAAAAGTTTAAATGGTGTAGATAGTGCTAGTTGAAGATGAACTTAGATAAAGACTTACATTAACCCTGTCCATGATATCTAATATGCTTCACACTTCCTTAGCTTCTTTCAAGGTTTACCTTTGAATGATGCTCCCAGTGGTTTAGATCAGGAATGGGCAAATTACAGCCTGAAGGCCAGATGCGGCCCCCTGAAATGTTCTATCCCAAGGTGCAACGTTATTCCAAATTTGATGAATACAAAGAGTAGGATATAATATAATGAAATTTCAAAAGAGTTGCCTTAGAAACAGAGGGACAGAGGAGCATTTCCTTTCCTTTGGTCCCCTCTTTAAAAAAGTTTGCCCATTACTGGTTTTGATGTATTTCTTTATCAAATAAACTTGTATTTATTTATTTGTATACATAATATTATAGGGGTAGAGATGTGTGTTGGAAATGGTGACAGACTTGGATTTGGGTAAAGATGGGTTCTAATCTTGCTTCTGACACTAGTGTAATGTCTACCTGACTGACTATTTGGCTGAATAAAGGGGGAAAATATGAAGGAAAAGTGGTGAGATTTCCATAACATAAAAAAGAAGAAAACCACTATGAAACCTGCTAGCAAAAATAATAATTAATCTGGGGAAATGTGTTGTTGGTGCTTAGCACTCTCTTGTCCATTTTCATAAAGTCAGCAGGAGTTAATCAATTGGGAATCTTGCACTCCAGAACTATTTTACGAACTATTTTGTGATTTCTGTACAAATAAATTGTCTGGTTATGACTCAGCCAACAAAAATAAGGTTTCAACAATGTACTGGTAAATTATCATAAGCTACTTTCAGACCTTTCATTGAATGGACAGAGTATGAAACCAAGATTAATGTCTAAGACAAGACTTCAAAGTACCAAGAAAAGTCTGTGACTCCCTGCACTTCCATTTGCTTCCTGAGAAAGTGGGTTGGCAAAAGAGAGGCTAAATATTTTTGCATTGCCACCTACTGCTGGTGAGGCAGAAATCCCACTGATTCTAGGGAGCAGAATTGGAGCAATTCCTGGAATTCCCAGGCTAAGGTTCGTTACTCTTTTTGGAGGAATACCACATTATGCTTGAAGAAAAGCGAGTCCAGTTCAGTAGAGGAGTTACTCCACCTTGTAACAGTGGTACAACCTACCCTAACAGCAAATTAAATCCAGTCAAGCAGAGGAGTTCCATTGTCATATCCCAGCTTTGTAGCTTGGTCTAGGATGAAGCCATTTCAGCAAAGGAGCCAACATCCCAACCAAATACTATGCTGATATTGATCAATTTTGTGAGGACAGTTCCTGAGAAAAGACATTAAAGTCCGTAGTTCCATAGTAGTGTGATGTCCTAGTCATGTCTGTTCTTTACCAACATGAAACACTGCCATACTTCTTTAAAATTATACTGAATTTTCCCCAAGGACGCTGAGTGCTGGTGGGAATATAGATTCCAGCTTCTTCTGGTTGATTGTTTGTTTTTTGGAAGAGAGAGAAAGCTGTGTGGTTGTGGTTCTAGCTTTGCCTTTTCCACAAATACTTTTGTTAGGAGCAAACTGAAGTAAACTAATTTATAATAGGAGAGTAGCCACCTCACTACCCTTATTACTCCCAGTCCCTAGAACTCTGAGAAAAAGCTGAAGAATCTATACCTCTGAGATTCCAAACTGCTGGTATGGCTGCAGATTGGATGAATGAGCAAGCCCAGAGAGAATAGGGAAGGGAAGAGAAGCATAACATACAATAAAAATAAATTATCTAACTTGTATGTGACTCAAAATCCTCCTGATGATTCATCTCCTAAGTCAGAGATAGGTTGTCATCTTCAGCGATGAAAGGAGTTTCCCACATAAACATTAAATGTCTTTCACAATTTGCTGTACATGCATGTTCTAACTTCCAGATCAAATATAAACTATGGAAGAGAAAGGAAAATTCACAGACAACTAGTCAGCATTTGAGACTAGATTTGAATTCAAATCTTCTTGACCCCAGGACCAGAGCTCTATCCATTGTATTACCAGCTGCTTCTGTTGATTAGGAAGTATCAGTCAGAATGTAAAAACATGTCATCTGATACAAAATTTTAGGGCACTTTTTTCTTCATCATGCTTCCTGGATTACAGCAGGCTACATGGCAGGTACTTAATAATGTGTGAATTTCATTTATTCAGTTCCATTTTTTTAAGACCTGAAGAGGAGCTAAGTAACAACCCAGATGACTCCAAGTCTAAACTCAGTGTGTGAATTGGCAGTGACAAACGAGGAGAGAATGACATTTTCAAGTCAGACTATCTATCTGAGACCCAGATGACCCAATCTTAGATCTTCAATGACCTCTCATTTAGAAGCCAAAAGAAAATGATGGAAAAGTCATTTCCTTCCTGTCCTATCATTTCTGGCTATGGATGTGACAGCTAGCTCCAAAGATTAATGGAGCATACCATACAGCTGGCTGGGAATCTGACTACGAAAACTTTTTCTTCAGTGAATTCTTAGATTGAAATTAGCAGTTACTTGTCCATTTGGAAGCTTTTCAGTAAAGTTTGGAGAAAACTGGCCACTCAGGTTTTCTGGTGCTCTGAGCATGGAACTAACACTCAAAGGTTTGAGAACATCCAGGAATATGAAGGAGGGAAGAAAAGTGTACGTATATGAAAATGATCATGTGAGCTGGGGACCAGGAAAAACAACATTTTTATTCAACACTGTAAATGTTTGAACTATGTCATGGTGTCATGATCATGATGGAATAGAATCAACAAAGAGTGCTGGAGAGAAAAGCACAAAGCTAAAAGAGAGCCTCCCTTCATATGTATGCATGTATGTATTTTTGTACATATGTATGTCATCTTTCATCAACAAGATAAATTCCAAGTCAGTTAGTTACACATATTTATTTCTACATACATATGAGTATATATGTATAAAGATGCAAACATATTTATCTTCTCTCTGTAGTTATTTCTGTATTATATCCTCTATTAACATATGAGTTTCTTTTTCTATTTTTTTAAAACAAATGTTTTTTATGTCTGGAAATTTTCTTCATCCTTTGCTTTTTTCCCCTTTTAATTGAATTTGTTTTCAATTACATGTAGAAATATTTTTGACAATTGGTTTCTGACATTGTGTGATTCATATTCTCTCCCTCCCTCCTTTTCCCCCTCCCTAAGGTGGGAAAAGTCTCATGTAGGTTATATCACTGATTTCATACAATATACATTTCCATATTACCCATATCATAACTAAAGACCCGTATCACATATGTAATAAAAAAGCCTCCTGTATGAAATAAAGTGAAGGACAGCATGCTATGATCTGCAATAAGATTCTAACAGTTCGTTCTTTGGCTGTTGATAGAGATTTTTTTTCTGTAATCATTAGTCCCTTTGGGTTATCTTGGAATCTTGTTTTGCTGATAATTGTTTAGTCTTTCACAGTTTATCATCATACAATATTTCTGTTACTATATACACTGTTATCCTGGATCTGATCATTTCACTTTGCACACATTCATACATGCCTTTCCAGATTTTTCTAGACTTATCCTGTTCATCATTTCTTATGGTACAATAGTTTTCCATTACCACCATATATCACAACTTATTCAGTCATTCCCCCTCAGTTTCCAATTCTATGTCACTACAAAAAAAAAAAGCTGAGGGTTCCCGGTTAAGATGGCGGCAGAGTAAGAAGCAGCTCTTAACCTCTCCTGACCGAAACATACAAAACTCCTCAAGGGGACATAAAAACAAGTCCAGACGAACGGAGGAACCCCACAACAGGGCACAGCGTGGAAGGTACGTGGAATCGAGACATTTCCAAGCTAAAAAGGGCTCTCACTCACTCAATCGCGAGCTGAGCAACCGCCCCACCCCCACCCCCTCCACACTCACCTATAGCTCCGAACCCAGCTAAAAAGAAATAGAGCAAGTTTGGGGCACCCATCGAGTCATCAGCAGCTCCGGGACCTGTTCCTGA
>NC_058134.1:10470370-10479209 GCF_016433145.1 Gracilinanus agilis | reverse complement strand
TGGGGGAGTGCGGGGGGGGGGTTGAAGGGGAAAGGAGGAGCATGAATCATGTAACCATGTTAAAAATGAATATTAATAAATGTAAAAAAAAAAAAAAAAGCTGATAGAAATATTTTTTGTGCCAGTATGCCTTTTTCCCTTCTCCCTAATCTCTTTGGAATATGAACAGAAGCAGTGGCATTGCTGGGTCAAAGGAAATGCATAATATTATGGCCTTTTGATGAGGATCCATATTGCTTTCTAAACTGGCTTTATCAGTTCATAGTTCCATCAAAAGTCATTTAGTATCTTAATTTTCCCACATCCCCTCCAACACATATTATTTTCCCGTTTGGTAATTTCAACCATTCTGATCAGTGTGCGGTGATATCACAGAGTTGTTTTAATTTGCATTTCTCTAATGGATAGTGATTTGAAGCATTTCCTCATAAGATTACACAGTTTTAGTTTCTTCCTCTGAGATACGTGTTGATATCCTTTGATAATTTATCACTTGGGTAATGCACTGTATTATTATAAATTTGACTTAGTTCCCCCTCCATATAGTTGAGAAAAGATGCCTTTGTCAGAGACATGATAAGATTGTTTATTTTTACTGTTTCCCTTATAATCTTGGTTGTGTTTATTTTGTTTGTATAGAAACTTGAATTAAATGTAATTAAAATTATCAGTTTCATTTTTCATAATGTTGTCTGTCTTGTTTGTTCATAAATTCTTCCATTATATACAAGTCTGATAGGTAATTTTTTTTTATTTTAACTTGTTTATGGCATCCCCTTTATTTCTAGATCAAATTTCATTTTGTCTTTATCTTGGTGTGAGATTTAAGATGTTGGTCTACTATGCCTAGTTTCTGCCATATTGTTTTCGATTTTCCCCAGTGGTTTTTGTCAGATAGTGCGTTCATTCTCCAGTAGCTGTGGATTCATCAAACACTGAATTACTTGGTCATTAAATACTGTGTGTTAATTTTCTAACTTACTCCATTAATTCACTCTATTTCTTAGCCGGTATCAGATTGTTTTGATGATTACTTCTTTATAGTACAGTTTTAGACCTGGTACAGCTACACTTTTTTCCTTCATATACTTCTTCATTCCCTTGATCTTCTTGACTTTTTGTTCTTCCTGATGATTTTTTTAAATTATTTTTTCAAGTTCTATAAAATATTCTGGGGTAATTGGATTCGTATGGAACTGAATAGCTAAATTATTTTCAATACAATTATCATTTTTCTTATACTGACTTGGTCTACCTATGAGTAACTAATAGTTTTCTAATTGCTTAGGTTTGACTATATTTGTGTGACAAGTATTTTTTAACTTTGTTCATATAGTTGTTGGGTTGTTTTGGTAAGTACACACCACTGTATTTTATTTTGTCTAAAGTTATTTTAAATATAATTTCTCTTTCAATCTCTAGCTGTTGAGCTTTTTTGTGGTAAGTAGAAATGATGATTATTTGTGTTTATTTTAATATTTATATTATATAATATACATTTTTATTAATTATATCTATTTTATTATTTCTACCCTGAAATACATTATTTATATCCTGGAATATATGTTATTTATTATATATGTCCTAAAGTTTTGCTAAATTTGTCAATTGCTTCTCTTCACTTTTTGATTTTCTCTGGGATTCTCTAAATATATTATCATATCAACTGCAAGGAGTGATAGTTTTGTTTCTTCATTGCCTATTCTAATTCCATTTCTTTTTCTCCTCTTATTTCTTTAGCAAGAATATCTAGTGTGATGCAAACTGGCATCCTTACTTCCTCCCAATTCCTATTGGGAAAGACTCCAGTTTATTCTCTTTAACAGAAAATATTTATTTTTGGTTTTAGATAGAGGTCCTTTATCACTTAAAGGAAAGCTCCTTTCATTCCTTTCCTTTAATTCAGTTTTCTAATGTCTTTAATAAAGAATGTGTTTTCTATTTGGGAAAAGTTTTTTTCTGCACCTAACAACATAAACATATCATTCTCTTGGTTTTGTTACTTATATGTTTAATTATGCTAATACTTTTATGAATACTGAACCATCCCTGCATTCCTAGTATAAAACCCACCTGGTAATGTGTATGAGCTTTGTGACATAATGCTGTAATCTCCTTGCTAGTATTTTATTTAATTTTTTTGCATCAATATCCATTAGGAAGACTAGTATTTAATTTTCTTTCTCTTTCTTGGCTCTTCTTGGTTTAGGCATCAATGCCATATTTGTGTAATCAAAAGAATTTCAAAGAATTTATTTTTCCTCTATTTTTTCAAATAGATTATGCAGTGTATTACCCACTGGAATTGCTTGTCAGCTCCAGGATCCGGGAGGGAAAATATGAAAAATATTTTAAAATTAATTATTTTTTTTTAATTATGTAGCATTGGCGTTAATTGTTCTTGAAATGTCTGGTAGAATTTACATGTTAATCCATCTTGCCTCGGGGCCTTTTTTCTTAGGGAGGGTTTTGTTTAAGACTGACTCTGACTCTATGATATTTGAATTATTTCTTCCTGGCTGCTTGGAGTGCTTTTTCATTGGTCTGGGAGTTTTACATTTTTTCTATAATAGTTTTATATATATTAAGGTCTCTTTTAGAGGTGATCTTTGGATAGTATAGCTTTCCATTATTCTTTTGAGATCATCAATACACAGTAGAACTACTCCAAAAGTCTCTATCTAATTAGGCTTCCTCTATAAGAAGCAGACAGTAGAGTAGATTTAAAAACAGAATCTGATGATATGTTTACAAGAAACACATTTGAGGCAAGAAGACAAACACAGAGTAATGGTAAGGGATTGGAAAAGAATTTCTTGTACTTTAGCTGAAGTCAAAAAAGCAGGAGTTATAAGCATAATCTTAGACAAAGCTAAGGCAAAAATAGATCTAAGTAAAAGAGATGAGGAAATTATATCTTGATAAAAGGTACCACAGACAGTGAAGTAATATCAAAACTAAATATATACCAGCTGTGTGATCCTAGGCAAGTCACTTGACCCCCATTGCCTACCCTTACCACTCTTCCACCATAAGTGAAAAACACAGAAGTTAAGGGTTTAAAATTAAAAAAAATTAAAAAAACTAAATATATATTTGTCAAATGGCATAGCCTCCAGGTTTTAAAGAAATCCCATGAGCTTCATGAAGAAATACACAGGATAACTATATTAGTGGAAGACTTTAACCTCCCCCTTTCAGAACTAGATATATTTGACCCAAAAAATAAAGAAGAAAGAAGTAAAGGAACCAAATGAAATTTTAGGAAAAAAATAGATTAAACAAATCTCTGGAGAAAAGGAATATACTGAGAGGAATATATTGCACTTAAACAAAAACTGACAATATGTTAAACTTCACAACCAAATGAAGAAAAGCATAAATAATGAATGCATTCTTTTCTTATCATAATGCAATAAAATTATAATCAACAAGGGTCCCTGAAAAGACAAATAAAAAATAATTAGAAACTAAATAATCTAATGCTAAAAAGGGGTAGGTCAAAGAACAAATTATAGAAACAATAATTTTTTAAAAAGAATTACAATATAACAACATATGAAAATTTATAGAAGAGAACTAATGCAGTACTTAAGGGAATTTTTTTAAAATCTCAATTCTTGGATCAATAAAAGGAGAAAAACAGATCAATGAATTGGGTGTACGACTAGAAAAAAAGAACAAATTAAAATCCTCTGTTAAAAATTAAATTGGATATCCTAAAATCAAAGGAGAAA
Source organism: Gracilinanus agilis (assembly GCF_016433145.1). Lineage (NCBI taxonomy): Eukaryota > Metazoa > Chordata > Mammalia > Didelphimorphia > Didelphidae > Gracilinanus > Gracilinanus agilis. Next base: position 10,475,472 of record NC_058134.1, on the reverse strand, counting down.
TTAATAAAATTAAATATAAGAGAAAATAGAGCTAATAAATAAGACTAGGTGTTGGTTTGATGAAAAAAATAGAGCATTGGTTAATTTGGTTTAAACAAGGAAAGAAGAAAACCAAATAACCAGTATCAAAAACAAAATGGGTGACTTCATCACCAAATGAAGAGGAAATTAAATCAATCAGTAGGAGTTATTTTATCCAATTATATACCAGTAATTCTGACAATCTTAGTTAAATGGATAAATATTTACAAAAATATAAATGGCCCAGATTACCAAAATATGGAAATAGAATGTGTAAATAATTCCATCTCAGAGGCCATCAGCGAACATTCTAAGAAATAAAACAAGCTCCAGGGCCAATTGCATTTATAAGTGAATTATAACCAACATCTGAGGACCAATTAATCCCATACTTCATAAACTCTTTTGGAAAATAGGTAGAGTAATAATCCTACCATTTTTATGACAAAACATTGTACTATTCCCTAAGCCAGGAAGATAAAAAAAGAGAAAGAAAATTATAGGTCAATTTCATTAATGAATATAGATGCAAAATTTTTAAATAAATTACTAGCAAAGAGAGTACAGCAATGAATCACAAGGATCTTTCAATATGAACAGATAGGATTTTCACCAGGAATTCCAGATTGGTTTAACATTAGGTAAACTTTCAGCATAATTGGCCATATCAATAACAAAACTAACAGAAATCATGTGATTATCTCAATAGATGCAGAAAAAGCCCAAAACACTAGAAAACCTAAGAATAAATGGGCCATTCCTTTAAATGATAATTAGTATATTTCTAAAACCATCAGTGAATATCATTTACAATGGGGATAAATTAGAAGACTTCCTAATACAACTAAGAGTGAAGCAAGAATATCCATTATTACAACTATTATTTAATATTGTGCTAGAAGTGCTTGCTTTTGCAGTAAAAAAAGAAAAAAATAAATAGAAGGAATTAAAGTAGGCAATGAGGAAACTAAACTATCACTTTTTGCAGATGATATGACAGTATACTTCAAGAATTGATAATCAACTAAAAGTTAGTTGAAATAATAACTTTAACAAACTTTCAGGATACAAAATAAAGCCAGATAAATTATCAGCATTTCTATATATTACCAACAAAGTCTAGGAAGCAAGACACAGAAAGAGAAATTTAATTTAAATTACTTCTATACAATATAAAATCCTGCTAATATACTTGCCAAGACAAATAGGAATTATATGAGCACAGATATCAAACAATTTTCACATGAAGTTATTCAGATTTAAACAATCAGAAAAAGGTTAATTTCTCATGGATAGGCTGAGCTAAAAATGACGATTCTATTTAAATTAATTTTCTTATTCAGTGCTATAACAATCAAATTACCAAAGAAATCATCCTAAAAAAAAAAACAAAATAAAAAATAATAAAATTTATCTGGGAGAAGAAAATGTCAAGATTGTCAAGGAAATTTATTTTTTAATGTGAAGGAAGGTGACCTAGCAGGAGCTGATTTCAAACTATAGTATAAAGCACTAATCACAAAAAGAGTATGGTACTAGCTAAAAAAAAGAATGGTGGATCAATGAAATAGATTAGGTACACAATATACAGGGGTAAATGACCTTAGCAATTTAGTGTTCAATAAACCCAAAGACACCAGATTTGGGAATAAGAACTCACTATTAAAAAAAAAACTGGTGGAAAAACTGGAAAGGAGTATAGCAAAAAGTAGGTAGAGACCAAATTCTCATACCCATTAAAAAGATAAGATCAAAATGGGAATCTGATTTAAACATAAAAGGTATATGTAATTATAATCTGTTATACCAAAAACTACAATCTCCACCAAAACTAAGATTCTCAACACCCCATTCACTTCCTGTTGTTATATGCTGATATAGATAGGATATAAATTGGGTGTAGTTCTTGGTTTTTTTCTTCTTGTTGTGGCTTTGGTAGAGTGGGCCTTTTGAGCAGGTAGAAAGACTTAGTCAAATGGTTCTATTTTGTTAGATAATAAACTTTATAAAAATAATACTTGAAGTATTGTACATTTTTAATTTAAATCTTATAGGTGATATCATAAGTAAATTATGGAAACATAGAATAGTTTACTTGGCATCTCTATGGGAAAGGGAAGAATGTATGACCAAACAAGAGATTAAAAGATGTAAACTGAATAATTTTGATTATATTAAATATGAAAGTTTTTGTACAAACAAAATCGGAGTAAGCAACATTAAAAGTAACACACACTGGGAAAAATATAGCAAATTTCTGATGAAGGTCCAATTTCTCAAATATATTGAGAATTAAGCCAAATTCATAAGAATACAGGTCAATCCCCATTGGCAAGTGGTCACAGGATATGAACAAACAATTTTTAGATGAAGCAAAGCTATCAATAATCATATCAAAATGTTCTAAATCACTCTTAATTAGAGAAATGAAAATTAAAACAATCCTGAGGTACCACCTCACACCTATCAGACTGACCAATATGACAGTAAAGTAATTAATGTTGGAGTGGATGTGGAAAATTTGGGACAATAATTCATTGTTGGGGACTTGTAAATTGATTCGACCATTCTGGAAGGCAATTTGGAACTGTGTTCAAATGGTTATAAAATTGTGTATACCCTTTGATCCTGTAATACCACTATTAGTTCTGTATCACAAAGAGATCATAAAAAAGGGGAAAGGATCTATTTTATATGATTTATTTGCATAAAAGGATTTATTTGTATAAAATATTTTTGATGGCTCTTTTTGTCATGGCAAAGAATTTGAATTTGAAGGGATGTCCATCAATTGGGGAATGGTTGAACAAATTGTGGCACATGATGGTGGTGGAATATGTTTGTGGTATAAGAAACAATCAGCAGGATGATTTCAGAAAAATCCTGAATGACCTACGAGAACAAATGCAGAGTAATAAATAGAAGCAGGAGAACACTGAATGCAGTAACAGTAATAATATATGATGATCAACTGTGCAAGATTTAGCTACTCTTACCAATACAATAATACATGACAATTCTGAAGGACTTATGACAAAGAATGCTATCCACCTCCAGAGAAATAACTATTAGAGTCAGAATGCCAATAAATGCAAATTATTTATTATTTTAGTTTATATGATTTTATTTTCATGTTTTGGTTTTATGGGAATATTCAATTACAGCAATAATCAATATGGAAGTATGTTTTCAGGATAATATATGTATAATTTGAATTAAATTGCTTACTATCTGGGGGTAGAGAAAGGAGGGAAGGAGACAATTCCGGTCTTTTAATTTTGGAAAACATGTTTAAAATTTTTTATTATATATAATTGGTAAAATAAAATATCTTTAATTATTTTTAAACCTGAACAAAAAAGAATCGTATCTCACTATGATTTTTTTTCTTAGATCTACTGATCAGGATTTGATCCAGCATATTTTCTAGACCTGTTTGGATGAATTTAGAAGAAGGGTGGCTCCATGTAGTTCTTCATTCTCCACAATTATGGTCCTATTCTTAAAGTCATGTTGTTGGGACCCTCAGGGTGATAAGAAGAATAATTGTTTGCAACAGCATCTCAACAGTGATGACTTATATACCAGAAGTAGCAAATAAGACATTCAGGGAATATATGACTGGAAAGGAATGTGAGTAACAAATGGGAAGCCTAGCTGTTCCTCCAGAGGCTTAAGAGATGATCACCTATTTTAGATTGCTTGTCACCTCAGGGAGGGGAGAATGGAGGGGGAAAACTTACAAAATAAATGTTTAAAAACAGTCTCTACATGTAATTGGGAAAAATACGATCTTATGAAACATAAGATCTTAAAAAAAATAAATTCAAGCTCTATACAAAGAGAGAGAGGGGGGGGGGGGGAAGGATGTGCCTGATTGCCTGATTTCTGACTCCAGAATATCCTGTCCATGTTTGAATATCCTGACCATGTCTGTCTTTTCATTCTTGAAAAGGAGAAAATGATCAAGTTCCCTGATGACAGGCTCACAGACTTCAAGAGGAAAGGAATCTTTGAAACTATTTAGTGCAATGTACTTATTTTACCTATGAGGAAATTAGGCTCTAGAAGAGCTGAGTGGCTGACTCTGGGTCATAGAGATAAGAAGTGGCAGATGTCCAATTTAATGAGTTGATTTTCCAATCCACATCAGCAATAAGAGGATCATCTCTCCCTCACTCTCTGCCCTCCATGAAAACAGCAAATCTGATGAGAAACAAAGTTGTGGTTTTTTTTGAGGGGATCTTTCTCGTTTCAGATTAATGATAAACCATAATACATCAGTTATGATTTCTTTCGCAGTTAAGTACCAAAATTCAATTCATTTCAATACAACCAACCTCTCTTCAGTGGTCATTGTACCAAGTACTGTGTTAGGAGCTGGGACCATGGAGAAAACCAAACCAATAATTCTCTGCCACCAAGAGGATGTTCTGTTTTACTGAAAGGGAGTGGTGGAGATGATGTGCACATAGATAAGAATGTAGAAAAGAATTTCAGCAGGGAAAGAAATTTCATCAGGAAATTTATCATGTAGTTGAGTTTTGGATTCAGTCAAGAAAACCCAAGTTCAACTTTTTTTTTCCCTTCACATTCAAAACCTATGTAACCTTGAGTAACTAGCTTTGCCTCCCCAAGCCTTCATTTCATTATGTGTAAAATATGCCCTGAACAAGTCACTTAACCGTGTTTGTCTCAGTTCACCCATGTATAAAATATGCTGGAGAAAGAAATGGCCAGCTGCTCTAATATCTTTACCAATTAAACACCAAATGGAGTCAGAAAGCACTATATATGACTGAAACAACTAAATAACAACAAATCAACCTCACAAAACTACTTTGAGAATAAAATGAAGTTGTAGAAGTAAAGCACTTTGTAAAATTTTAAGTCCTCTATAAATGCATGCTATTATTATTAATACTGTAATTGTTGTGTGTCTACTGAATTGTACTTTCAAGGAATCAAGGGAAGAAGTGGACCTCCATACCCAAGGTTATGCTTCAGGGATACACACTCTCTCTCTCTCTCTCTCTCTCTCTCTCTCTCTCTCTCTATATATATATATATATATATATATA
>NC_058134.1:10456574-10468272 GCF_016433145.1 Gracilinanus agilis | reverse complement strand
CATTTCCACTAGTTTTGTCATGTGTCCTTGATCAAGACCAATTTCCAAATTGTTGGTAGTTGCATTGGTGTGGTAGTTGCGAGTCCACACCCTCAATCATGTCCACCCAGACCCATGCGTTCAAGCAGTTGTTTTTCTTATGTTTCCTCTCCTGCAGTCCTTCCTCTGAATGTGGGCAGCATCTTACCATAAATCCCTCTGGATTGTCCTGGGTCATTGTATTGCTGCTGGTACAGAAGTCCACTACATTCAATTTTACCACAGTATATCAGTCTCTGTGTATAGAGTTCTTCTGGCTCTGCTCCCCATTTGTGGTTTTCTCAGCAAAGATACCGGAAAGTTTCTTTCTCTAGCTCATCTTACAGATGAGAAAACTGAGGCAAACAGAGTTAAGTGCTGCTCAGGGTCACCTATTTAGTAAGCATCTGAGGCCAGATTAATATTCAGGAAGATGAGTCTTATTGATTCCAGTCTGAGAGATTTATCCACTGTGTCATTTGGCTGCCCTAATTTGAGTCTCCTTTGTCTAGCACACAGCAGTTACCTAGATCAATGACAAAGCTAGAAGGGGCATCAGCAGCCATCCAGTCAAACTTCCTAATTATAAACATATGTATAATATATAATAGATAGTATATAATATTAACTTTAATATTATATACTATCTACTATATATTTTTATATATTTTGAATCAATATATATTGATTTTAAATCAATTTTGAATCTATAATATAATACATAATATTAATTATATAATTAATTTAATTTAATTATAATTAAATGAAAATTAATTATAATTAAATTATAATTATAAATTAAATAAAAAGTATGTAACATATATTATAAATTAAATAAAATTTAATTATAATTAAATAATATAATAATTAATATATAGTATGATATTAAATTTAATATTATGTATTATATTACATATTGCATATATAATATATATAGGAAACCGAAATCCAGAATGGAGAAGTGATTGATTCAAAATTCCATTGCTAGTAGATAGCCTGGTTATGGCTCCCATCTTCATCCTCTGACTCCAGATCCACCTGAACCATTCTGATTCTTAACAAACATCAATGAATCCAACTGAATTATCATGAAGGAAAATGTCATATAGCCTTGGAGACATGCAGGGATGGCATATTCCTCCTTGGATTCAATCATATTCTTGACCTACTCATCTAAACAGTCATATTGCGAGTAACTGGTTGCAATTTCTATTGTTTGTGCCACACAGAGAAGTAGCTCGGCATTAAGGTGTGGTTGGGGTTGAGGAAGGATGTGGTTGAAGAGAGACAAGGCAGGACAATGAGCAAAGTACAGATGGTTCAGTTCCCGTCTCCAAAGGTTATCGTCCTGTAGCACAGCTGGCCAACTTGTTTGACCCTGCTATGGGCTAACATACCACAAGGCATTATCTCAGGAATGCCTCCAGTTGGCATTTGGGGGAGAATCTGCCTTCAAAAGTGTTTTTATTCACCCCTGTCAACAGAAAGGGTAATTCTGCACACTTGTGCACCCACATGGAGACAGACATCCTCTTGACCTGTGATCCCTCATGATAATTGCCTCACTCTAATTGGAGGGCTTCGAGGGTGTCAATACATTGCCCTTCTCTCCTGTGCACCTTTGCATAACTGCCTCTTAGCCAAAGGAAACCTTTAAAACAATAGAGATTATGCAGGCCAGTCCTGGCTGGGCACACCGTTTATTGCAGCTCTGTCTTCTGTTTCAGGTTTGGCAGACCAAAAGGAGATGGTGCTTACATGTGCTTCCCTTCCTGAGCACAATGTGGCCAAGGCTGACATCTTGAAAAGGAAAGGCAAAGAAACCCTCAGAAGTACCTTAACACATTCCAGAGTATGTGCTGAAAATCATCACAGTCCATTTCAGAAAAGTATTTATGGGAGTAATTATGGGGTCCAACAATGACATTCTCTCCCAATGCATCACTGTGGGGCAAAAGGAAGCTCGAGTTCTTTCAGGTCATTCCAATGAAGTTCAAACTCTGGGCAGAGACTTGAGTACAGTGAAAAATAACACACAGCTATTAAGAACCTATACTGTACTAAAAGCTGAAGTTACAGGAGGCATCTGGGTAGCTCAGTGGATTGAGAGTCAGGACTAGAGATGGGAGGTCCTGGGTTCAAATCCAGCCTCAGACACTTCCAAGCTGTGTGACCCTGGGCAAGTCACTTGACCCCCATTACCCACCCTCACCACTCTTCCACCTAGGAGCCAATACACAGAAGTTAAGGGTTTAAAAATATCTAAAAAAATAAATAAAAGTTGAAGTTACAAAACCAATCAGCCAATAAGCATTTATTAATCATCTAGTATGGAACAAGTTTTGTTCTAGGACCTGGAGTGAAAAAGAAAATTGAGCAATAAACATATATTAAGTGCCTATTATATATATTGGGCATTGTACTAGGAATAGGGATTAAAAGATAACTAATCAACTAGCAAGCATTTATTAAGCATATAGTATAGGGGGAAAGTCCCTGCCCTCTAGGAGTTTATATCACAAGACAAAGCTTCAGCTATATCACTGATGGGTATATTATATCTGTTATTTTGAGACCAGCCAGGTATGTCAAATGGGCTTTTTATCAACCTAGGTACAGGAAGTTGAATTTTTTAGCCAGAATATCTTTCTAAGAAAAAAAATCAAGGTGGTGAGAAATGTGTCACAGTAGTAATGGAGCCCATAGTAGAAGCTATGGAGGATGCTTGAAAAACCTAAGAGAATTAAATACTAGAAAACTCACTCTTTGTATTATTTCTTCAGTGACAAGAATATGTATGCTCTTTCCTTTAACAAAGATCACTTTTGAAGAAATGAGTTTCTCATTTAGTTATCTTCTCCCCACCTCCAAGATAGAATTGGCAAGGACATTGTTAGGTACAGTATGAGGGATATTGAGATGCTGGTGAGTCAATGACATTTCATTTTATTAAACCAAGATTCTAGGAGTAATAGAATATTTTTGGTCCTCTAAAATTTTATGTTCTGATGACAAATACATGATTAATCATATGTGATTGGTGGTGAATCTTAATTATCCCACAGAATACTTAAGTAGAACAAGAGAGCTTGTCTTTAAATATTTGAAGAGCTTACAAGTGGGAGATCACATTTGAAAGTTGGAAGGAGTCTCCGTGATTCTCTATTCCACCTCACACCTGGATTGGACTTCTGCTTTGTCTCACAGAGCAGAATTAGGAGTAATAAGTAGACAATGCAAAAAGGAAAATTTAGGTTTGAATTTTAGGGGGAAATTTCCCCATATAATTAATAATCTCTAAAAGTTGATTGGCTGCCATACGAGACAGTTAGATAGCAATCTCTTATTCCACATTTCAATCACATTTTTGACAGATTCAACCAAAGGATGATTTTATTACTTCTTGTTGTTCAGTCATTTCAGTCCTCTCCAAATCTCCCCATTTAGGGTTTTCTTGGTAAGGATACTACATTGGTTGGCCATTTCCTTTTCCAACTCATTTGACAGATTAGGAAACTGAGCAAAAAGGGTTAAGTGACTTGCTCTGGGTCAAACAGATAGTGTCTGAGGTCAGATTTGAACTCATAAAGATCCCTAACTCCAGGCCCAGGGCCCTATTCAAACTGCACCAACCAACTGTCCCATTTTGTTACTATTTGATTGCAATTCACTTTGTTCTCATATGAAGGCTTCAAGTAAAGCCAGGATGATTATTTATTAAATTTGTGGAGGAGAGGATACCTTTTAAAGTAGGAGGTGGTCTTACAAGTCTTTGAGATTCCTTCCATTTCTGAGATTCAGGGGGTATTTATTTCTTCATTATATTATGAATAAAGAAATAAGAAATGGTGACATTCAGAATTAATTTATTTTCCTCCATTTAAATTTTTTTTTAAATTCAAGATCTTATCTAATTTTTTCACATCAATTATAATTGCATGGAACATCATGATTCTTTCAGCAAATTTGGTATTTATTTTGCTCTTTGTTCTAGGATCTAGTCAATAGTCAGATTACTTCTAGATAACCTTTTTGCTCCATTCTTTCTCTTTTTTCTTCTCATTCTTTCTTTCTCTAATATATATTTGGTATGAAAATAATGCTGGCATATGATAATCAGTCCTTTTTATCTCTTAGGAACATTTCTAACTTAATTGGTTGTCACAGTGTTCACTGCATACTATACCCACTTCTTTCTGATTCCTTCTCAAAGTACTCCCAGTATCCAGATCTAACACCTCATACCAACTTTGGGCCAAATTCCTTTCTTGATCCTGAACCACATTCCCCATAGTATTTTCACTGCACTCCACACACCAATCTTCAGACTGAAATCACTGAAGTGCAACGTGTTGGTCAACACTGTTTGGAGTATTTAGCCCAGGATTACACGATTTCTTTAAGTTCCACAATAAATACTGTTGCTTGGATTTCTCTCATAATCATAGTTGTCTCTCTGATTTTGCATGTAATGAGAGCAAGATGAAGTGACCAAGCACACAAAATGAGGCTTCTTCATACCCTTGGGCAGAGAAGGAGACTTATTTTGTGAATCTCATTTTGCTTATCTTACTAGGAAGACCTTATAAACATCTCATCATTTGAGTGAATGAAGTACTAGAAAACTCATTCTCAGTATTATTTCTTCAGTGACAAGAAGATGTATGTTCCTTTCTTCAACAATGATTTTTTTTAAGAAATAGCTCTCTCATTTAGTTATCTCCCCTCTCCCATCTAAAATAGAGTGGGCAAGGTCATTGTTCCTCCTTCTTATTTCATTTATGGCAAGAATGTCAGGGGCAGCTGGGTAGCTCAGTGGATTGAGAGTGAGGCCTAGAGACAGGAGGTCCTAGGTTCAAATCTGGCCTCAGACCCTTCCCAGCTGTGTGACCCTGGGCAAGTCACTTGACCCCCATTGCCCACCCTTACCACTCTTCTGCCTTGGAGCCAATACAGAAGATGAAGATTTAAAAAAAAGAATGTCAATATGGTGGTCACATGGTTTGATGGGTATATGATTGGGGATATTTACTTTAAATGATTGCTCTATTGCAAATGGTAATAATAGGAAATAGGTTTGGAACAATGATACAGATAAAACCCAGTGGAATTGCATGCTGGCTATAGGAGGGGAGGAAGGAGCAGGCAAGGGAAAGAACATGATTCATGTAACCATGGAAAAATAATTAATTAATTAATTAAATTGAATTTTAAAACAAGAATGTCAATATAGATATGATTTATTACTCCAAGGATGAAATTGTTTAACAACAACAATTCATTTAGACTTCCAATGGTTAAATTAATGTTTGTAGATAGTTTAAAAACTGTTTAATGCTTAAGACCACTATCCCCTTTTTCTGCTACTTATCCACTATCAGCACAGTATTAGAAATGAAGTACATAGGACTGAGAGCTCTTTCATTTTTATAAGATTGATGGTTTATTGTAAAAGAAGAATTCATTCCCTAATGGTCAACCTAGTAGTAATTGACCTTTTTGAACTCGTCTGGGCAGATCCTCAGATGGTAAACACAATCTTTGAGTGGAAAATGAAAGAGAGATAAATGTAAACTTCTGAGGATGAGTTCAAACTACAGAAGTAAAGGGAAGGATTGGAAAGGCATGTCTAGAAAACATTATGCAAAAAAAAAAAAGATCTTAGAGGTCACCTGATGAACTGAAACACTTCATTATATAAATGAGGAAATAGACTGAAAAGAATAAAAATAATCTGCTCAAGGCTGCACCATTTGGGAAGCACAAAGTTGGGATTTGAATCCAGGATCCTTAATTTTAAATTCCATTATAGGTGGAAATTATAGTCTATGGTTGGATCTACTATTTTTTCTTAGATGAATTACACATTTCCTTATAACTTCGGGGCTTCATATTCTTTAGGAAAATATAAATTCAAAGAAAAAACCCACTCATATCCTCTTGAATCCTCAGTGTCATAATTTATATAATATACTATACTATGTAAAATATAATAGTACTATAAAATATGCTTGCTACTTTTGTTAATGTTATGTACCATATTAATTCTATATGGTGAAGTATATTATGTATATTAATGTAATATATAATATACTATACTTGCCAAATGTACATCTATATTAATGAAAATATAATACTTAATATACTTATATAATAATACTATACTTATGGGACATATAGTTCATGTATATAAAATAATACATGACATAGCTATCTAATGATGATCTGTTTTATATAATGTGGTATATATTATACTATATGTATATTATATAACATATGTATATCTGGTCTTATATATTATACTCTAGTAATATGTGATGGTCTATATTTATGTGTAGTATATACTCATATGTGAATATATAATACACATATGTGTATGGGGGTATGTGTGTGTGTATGTGTGTGTATTCTGGGAAGTTTTGCAATTAATGAACTGGAGGCAAACAGAGTTTAAGTGACTTGCCCAGCATCCTAAAGTTATTAAGTATCTGAGTCCAGATTTGAATTCAGTTCCTCCTGATTATGTGCCCAATGCTCTATCTATGCCATGGCTATGCTACCTTCCTTATAGGGTTATGATGAAGCTATTATGAGAGATTTTTGTAAAAAGTTTTATATATTTGAAATCATTATGTAAACTATATCCCTATCATGATTACTACTATTAATAGTAATATTCGTCATTTATATAGCATTCTAAATTTGGTCCATTCATTTACACGTATTATCTCGCTTGGCCCTCATAACAACCTTATGGGGGCATACTTCAGGTAGTTCATTCTGATTTTTGCAAATAAGGAAACTGAGGCTCAGGGAGAACAACTGACTTGTAAGACTCAAAACCAGTTTGTCCTGGTTAGTGATGTGATTTTCTCTCTGCTACACCATGTTACCTCCGATAAGATCATAGGACCATAGATTTCCAGCAGGAAGGGAATGAAGATGTCATATTGTAAGGCTCCCATATTTTGTAGATGAGGGAACATCTCCAGAGGTCAAATGTCTTGCCTAAGGTCACAGGGACAAAAGTAAGTGATGGAGCTCAGAATGTTTGAGGCAGGGCTTCTAATGATGCACCCAACACTCTCCCCATTGTTCCTTGCTGTCTTCCAACCTTCTGTTACCATAGAGTTTCAGTGTCAATCCTGATGCTGCTATACCACTATCCCTATATATTCAAAATACAGATTTGAATGCATATGGTGCACCTTGCCAGTAAAGACTCCAATGCTCTGAAGCATGGAGTACCAGAAGAGGAAACATGAATCACTTTCATGGGATCTTTAGGGCTCATTTTGATCTATGTGACCCATTACAATGATTTTTTGAGGTAACACTGATATAAATGGCCACACTGTGGCCAAAAGTGCCAGATGGTTTCCTGGAAAACTCCAAATTATTGAGAGCCTGTTGGTTTTCTAGGAGAGCAGAAGTAGACAAAAGTAGACATTTTGCAATGTCCTTTGAGTTGTGATTTTCAGAAATTCTGATGTTCTAAAACAGTGATGGGCAAACTACAGCCCACAGGCCAGATGCAGCCCCCTGAAATGTTCTATTGGGCCCTTAACATTATTCCTAATCTGACGAATACAATGAGTAGGATACAATACAATGAAACTTCAAAAGAGTTGCCTTAGAATCAGACTGATAGAGGAGCATTTCCTTTCCTTTGTCCCCCTCTTTAAAAAGTTTGCCCATCACTACTCTAAAGAACACAATCAGGCTTTACCAGTGAACTTAAATAAAATGCATACTTATTCATTGTTGAGAGAATAATAATAAAGTACTTACATAATTCCTGTCATGTAGTGTTATATAAATGTTATCTATTATTGTTTGATATTATTATTTCATTAAGTCATTACCAGACTTCTTTTATCCCTTCGGTGGATAGGTACCACAGTGTCTAAAGCACCAGACCTGGAGTCAAGAAGACCCAAGTTCAAATATGGTCTCAGATACTTAATAGCTCCATGTCTCTGGGCAAGTCATCTAACCTCTCTCTGCTTCAGTTTCCTCATCAGTAAAATGAAGAAAATATCAAATGAAATAAGATTTGTGATATAAACCTTAAAGTATTATCTAAATTTGAGTTTTTATTATTGCATTATTATCATTATCAATATCATCCCCCCAGTTATAATAATAATAATATAATAATAATATATAATAATAAATAATATAATAATCCTCATAGATTATTGCTTTATCTAAATCTGTACTTAACTGGGGATTCTTTTGTACATTATTTATCCCTGTATATATACTTTCCCACCATCCTAAAGAATTCAAGAGTGCCGGCACCATACACTATCTAAATTTTGTTTAACCTCAATTGAAACTCCAACCCTACACTCATCACTGTGATCTCTACCTGTCAAGAACTTAATAAAAGTTTATATCACTGAAATGAATTGTGATGTCTTATTAAGCTAAATACTTCTCCAGACTAATGGTGAAATGCCAAGAACTCTTTGTAATAGAGGATATATTTGGTATTTCTGAAGATTATTCCAAGATAAAAAAAACTTTTACAATTCAGTAGATATGCCACTTAACTCCCAAGGCCAGTCCTCTTAAGGAAGCTCAATCCATACTTATCTCTCCCCTTGTCCACACCTGCTCATCCTATGTGCCTCGTGTCTCTGAGTTATTCTTCATGATGTTGTCTGGATCCCAACGGAGCATGTGAGCTAAGGACTTAGGTTAGCCCTGGCTCTTGATGTTGGATACCAGCCACATTCTTTTCTTATCTCTCATTGTCTACCCTGCCACACAGTTTCTCATTGGTAAGAGGTTATGGCCAACATGCCCATCATCTACTTGTGTGCTTCCAACCAGTCCTGGGTAAAGTATCTACCAAATTACGAGACAACGATGTAGACTATGGAAGTATTCAACTGCCATGAGCCGTTGAACAAAGTCATCTCTCTTGTTACCTCTTTCAGAGAATGTTGTGTGATTGGGTCATACACCTTATTGGAGGAGATCCTTTAGGGGAGAATTTTACTACAACCAAATCCATTTTTTCTTCTTAAAAAGAGTCAGCAAACAATAAGAAGAGTTAGATCTCACAATCTCTAATTTTCTGGTCATATTTTAACTGTAAAAACAATAGACAGAAATTGAATTTCATTAGTAAAATCCAGCCTATTTTGCTTTCATGTCTTTATACACATTGCTCTTGAACCATGTGGAGATTACTCTCATTAAAGACAGACAAAGTAGTCTTATGATTCGGGATGGATTGAGATTTTCTCAATCAACTACTTTAGGGTAATAACGAGATCTTCACATTTTTCTTAAGAGTTTGCTGCTCACCTTTCCTTCAAGCACATTACTATCACAAAAAGAACATTCTTAAAGAGCACAATACAATTTTCTTCATGTGCATTGTCTCAAAAATCCTAAAGACAATTTGATGAGATAAGGAAGTATCATTATGAACTGGAGGAAATGGAGGCATTTCAAGGTGAAATGACTTGTCCATGAAGCATCATCAGGTGGTCCATAAACATTTATTGACTGTTTACTATGGAACAGGAACTGAGCTAAATGCTCATGATATGACTAGAAAATTGAAGACATCCTCTGCTCTCAAGGAGCTCATACTCTAATCAGCAAAGACAATGCATATCACATGGATCAGTTCCAGTGACAATGAAAAGACCTGGAAGTTTGAAGGATGCGTCACAGAGGCAGATGGCAAGACCTGTGCACAATTAGGCTCTATCAACATATAAGAGGAGAGTGTCCAGGGAATGGAAATGCCAGGTATATGATCAGGCTTCATGGTCCTCCATCTTATCCAAAGGATTGAAATTAGTAACATCCAACCTAGGGAAATGATGTGAGTAGCAATACTCTTCCCACTTGGATATTCTAAGGCATTAGGTCAGGATTAAGAATATGTTTTATTCTTGAATCCATTTCACGAAGTTCCACAGAGAAAAGTGAAATTTTGTTTTCTTTTTATGTTGAGGAGCTGCCCAAATCCCCAGTCCTGATTTTTTAAATGTATGGGGGTTTTTTGTTGTTGTTTAAAAACAAGTTTGCAGGGGGCAGCTGGGTAACTCAGTGGAATGAGAGTCAGGCCTAGAGACAGGAGGTCCAAAGTTCAAATCCAGCCTCAGACACTTCCCAGCTGTGTGACCCTGGGCAAGTCACTTGACCTCCATTGCCTACCCTTACCACTCTTCTGCCTTGGAGCCAATACTGTGTATTGGTAAGAGTTTAAAAAATAAAAACAAGTTTGCAGAGCCCTATGCTAAGGAAGCACTAAAAGTAATATGAAATTTAGGTAAGAAACAATCTCTATTCTCATGAATATCACAGTCACTGACTAGAAGGGGGCAAAAGCAAAAATGATGATAATAATGATGATGATTAGAAAAGTTGTAAGCTAATTTTGTTTGAATTAAGTGCTCACAGGGAAGTTGCAGAGAAGCAAATCTAGACTTGGGGGAGAGTAGAAAAGCAGAAAATAAGGTAGGATTTGAACTCGAGTCTTCTCCAAGTACAGTGCCCTATCCATTCACACTTTCCATTTATGCATGAAAAGAAATAATCCCCATATGATTTCATCAGTGATTAAAAAAAAGTTGAGTGAATATAGGTCCTAAAATATGCCACTCTACATCACTCACTCACTCACACACATACACACACACACACACACACACACACTCTGCACACAATTAATAACAACCTCCAATCAGTTGTTACTACTTTTCTTTGCCCACAACCACATCATTGATCTGGATCCCAGACCCTTCCCCAAGCACGCACATGGCGCACCTCTACAAGGCTCAGCTAAAATACCAAATAAAACCTCAGGCTCTGTCAGGTCTGTCGTTTTTATAAATTGTTTAGACTGGAGAAACTGTGGGGGATTGTGCATTGTTCTCTTCAGATGATGGAGAAAAGAAGTGACCGTAAAAGCAAAAAACAATAAAGCTCAGTCCCTATTTGAAGTTCTTTCATGGAAAAACATCCTCTGGACCATTTCTCTCCTCATCAACAATTCCCCTGGCCCTGGATGGCCAACCCGCCTGGTATTTACCTTTGCTCTCTCTGGGTGGTATTCTGTGGTTATATATACAACTCAATAATCATATTTTTTTAAATGCCTTCAAAAGTGAATTCCAGAATTGCCTGCCAGATATGTATACAGTCTGGGTAATTTTAACCTGGACCATCACTTTCTAATCATCTCTGTACTAAAAAATAAAATAAAAATGTGAGCATTTAGAGAGTGTAGCTCTCCCCAGCAAGATTCAGACTGTGAGCAAAGCCATCATCCAACCCCTGAAGTGAACTCTTGAAGTGGCCACACCTTGGTGTCCATATTGATGACCACAGCTCCCCAAGCCCTCTCTGACCGCATCACACTCTCCATAAGCCCCAAATCCAAATACCTCCCTTTCAGCTTCTCCTCTGGATTTCCCACACATAATGTAACCCAGACCTCACCTTCAGCTCTCCTGAGACCACTTTGGAAGCCAGCTCGATGACACAGCCAACAGCCATGCGTGCAGCAGCAGACGAGTGTAGCTCGTTCCAAATGGTGTCACTGTCCACCTGAGCAAACAGTAAGGAGGGAGGGAGGAAGGGAGGGAGGGAAGGAGAGAGAGAGAGAGAGAGAGAGAGAGAGAGAGAGAGAGAGAGAGAGAGAGAGAGA
>NC_058134.1:10389141-10456221 GCF_016433145.1 Gracilinanus agilis | reverse complement strand
AGAGAGAGAGAGAGAGAGAGAGAGAGAGAGAGAGAGAGAGAGAGAGAGAGAGAGAGAGAGAGAGAGAGAAGGAGAAGAAGAAGAAGGTGGGCAGGGGCAAGGAAAGGAGAGCATAAGAGAAAACAAATCAGTGAGGGAGGGCTGGCAGCTGGACAGCCAACACACAATAACATTAGTCTTCCGTCTTGGCCAGCTGAAGGGGCCTTCTGGACATGGCTTTGCTTAGACTTTTTCTCTACACTGGCTTCTCCAATGGAAACACATTCCAGTCATGCCTCACTGCTATTCCCTGTTTAGATTTCTCATTACAAATAGCATTACAGAGGCCAGATCTGGCCTCATTACAGGACCCTTAGACACCAGTTCTCCAGTAGAAGACACATTGAAAGTTAAGGGCCCTTAGCTATATATAAAAATAGGATTTGCAAGTGGTAGGGAGGAAAATTCAAATATGTCTCTGGCTGTAGGTTTATGGGAGGCCAAAGACAGTTATTAAGAAGGTTCCACAGTAGCTAGCAGTCAAGAGGAAGCAGCCATTTCATTACATATACCCTACCCAAAAGGAAGGAGTGTGCTATCCTGCAAACCCAGAGAAAGCCCACTTCAAAGGTCAGGCCGGTAGAATAGACAGACAGAAAGATTGCATTCTCTAAGTGGAAGTTGGCACAGCCAGGGCTGATGGCTGCCAGGGCTCACAGGAAACTGGAAATATAGTCAGTTGCTTATTAAAATTCATCCTTGTTCTTATGCCTGAGGAAATTATCTAAACAAAGCATGTTGCAATATTTCTTCCAAATTAGGCTTTGCAAGAGTGTTCTTCAATAGACCTCTTTTTTAGCCATCAAAGAGAAACACCTGCCTAAATCTTGAAATATAAAGGAGAAGGGCCTAGAACTTGGAAAACTGTGGGACACTGAGGAGAAATGAATGATTGGTGAGACTAGATAAAGTAGGGTTTGTGAAGCTACAGATAGCAGAATTCTTAAATAGTCCATTGAAGAAATGTGTATAAAATACAAACATGGAAAGTCTGCTGGTATCTGCAATAGCCAAGGGATGAACAAGTCTTCAGTATAATCATTTCTCAAATTCATGAGTCTTTATGACAAGGAAAGTGTCTTATAACTCAGAAAATTACTCTAGGCTAGTCATACCCTTAAAATCACGGCAACATGTAGGAACTCAAAAAAGACAAAACATAAATGAACTCCAACATTAAGGCACTCAAGTTACTGAAATCACTGTACTGTGCCACTGTAACTCTAAATATAACTCTAAATTATACATTCTCTCTCCGTCCCTCTCTGCCTCTCTGTGTCTCTGTCTCTCTGTGTCTCTGTCTGTCTGTCTGTCTCTCCTTCCTTCCTTTAGTCAAAATAACCTTTAAACCAGCAAGAAGGCATTCTTCTCTAAGGTCCTTGCTATTTTATAAAGGCAAGTAGGAAGAGGAATACAAGTTGACACCAATTCCAACATCTCATTGGTCAGAGAGAGATTATTCCTTATTAATTTTGTGCATCTGGTGAGCCCTCAGGAGGTATGTCCCAAAGTCAACAACAGATGTTTTAATTCTATTGTCAAGATATGCCTGAAAGATTTTTTTGCATATGGTCACCTCAGTGACATTGCACTGGCCCAGGCAATTTGCTTTCTAGACTTTGTATACTGTTTTTTTTTAAATGTTAAACCCTTAACTTCTGTGTATTGACTTATAGGTGGAAGATTGGTAAGGGTAGGCAATGGGGGTCAAGTGACTTGCCCAGGGTCACACAGCTGGGAAGTGTCTGAGGCCGGATTTGAACCCAGGACCTCCCATCTCTGGGCCTGACTCTCAATCCACTGAGCTATCCAGCTGCCCCCGCTTTCTAGACTTTGTACAACATAGACAACAGACCTCCATGTGTTTAGTAGCAGAAAATTAGAATCACAGTATGTGTCCTCAAGGAGCTTATATTCTACCACTCATTTGGCACCCTACTTGCTGAATGAGTGTTAATTACCCTAAATATAAATTTTAAATGGTCAAAAGTTAGGATCTTTTTTTAGTAACCATAGTAATATTGAAACAGCAAAATAGACTATTTTTAAAATGATTTACAGGTACTTATTAGGAGGCACTAATCCAGTCAATACATAATCATTGTATACAAAAATTCACAGGAAGTTTCTACCAATTAAAAGTCAGTGATCAAATGTAAAAAGTGGTTCTGTGGCTGCTGAAAGGGAGTAAAAAGCAGCTTGACGACATGGAAGGCTTAAAAGAAGTTGGCTGCCTTGGAGGAGCTGTGATTCATTGTTCGGACTGTTGGTTGAATAAAAATGTGACCACAGTTTAGGAGTGTATGTATCCACCCTACAAAATGGCTGCTTCTTTTGAAACATGAGAATGGGATTCCTAGCATTTGAGTGCTGGATATTATTGTTTGCCAAAACCATAGCTTTCACAGTTTCCTTTTCTGCTGTGAGTTAGGAACAGAATTGTAACAGCACTATTACAAGATATCAACAGGTCTGGGCTGAGCAAGGAGGGAAGAAAATATTTCCTGCGTGAAAAGCTATGGTGAGAGACCTTCCAGTCCTTCATGAACCTCACGTTCCTTTATATACAGGTCTAAGCCCTCATACCATATTTCTTTTGAAAACTTTGAAAATTTCTTTAATATATTTTTTTTATTTTCTGTCCTTCCCCACCTAAATTTTTGCCTGCAAAAACTGAACTTTTGAGAAAGCTTAGAATATGAACCACAAGACAAGGTAAGTAGTTGCTCAGCTCAAGAAAGTCAGAGACTAGAACAAGGAATATACTGATCAGAAGACAAGGGAGAATGTTACTAAGATGACTGCTGGGGATCAATGTAGAGTGCTATCCAGCCTTAATTTGACTTACTGAAGAATATTCCCCCTAAAACCTTGTTTCCTTAGTAAACAGGAATGCTAAGAGAATGGGTGCTATTTGAGCTAATGAAGAAGAAAAAAGTGGAACTGTGAAATGAGACATTTTGGGGGTGGCTAGGTGACTCAGTAGGTTGAGAGCCAGGCCTAGAGATGGGAGGTTCTGGGTTCAAATTTTATCTTAGACACCTCCTATCAGTGTGACTTTGGGCAAGTCACTCAAACCCTTTTGCCTAGCCCTTTCTGCTCTTCTTCCTTGGAACCAATACATAGTATTGATTCTAAAATAGAAAGTAAGGATTAAAAAAAAAGAAATGAGACATATCAAGAGAATGTTAAAGGAATTAACCAAATCTAGATGAATTAATTGACAAGATTGTATCTATTAACTCAATTTAGTCCCACATTTATATATTACTTTAAACAATTACCTTCTGTGTTGAATTGATACTGTGTCAATTCTAGGGCTAGGCAATTGGGGTTAAGTGACATGCCCAAGGTCCTATAGTCAGGAAGTGTCTGAGGCTAAATTCCAACCCAAGACCTCTCATCTCCAGATGTAGTGCCTATTCAGCATGGTACCTAGCTATCCCTAATACCATATTTAGTAAATATATCTTATGTGCAAAAAATTAAGCTCAGTGCTAGGAAAAAATATAATTATGAAATAAAACCAAGTCCCTGCCATGATGGAGCTTACATTCTTTAGGTTTAGTCCTGTGCTATATTGAAAATATATTGAAAGCTGTCCTTGAAAGACCTCATTTTAAACTCAAGCCTTACTAGAATACTAAATACAGGTTGTGGCAAGAATAGTTCCAAGCATTGGCGAAAAGAAAGAAGGTACCTGGGAAATAGGTCCACAAGCTCAAACACACACACACACACACACACACACACACACACACACACACACACACACTTTCCCCCATTGCCCCAATTCCTTGTCTCACATCTCTATTGGAAAGGAGGTACACTATGAAAGAGACAAAGGCATGCTGTCTACATCAGGAAAGCTTCTTCCCAAACTTGGGTTATTTCCAATTCTCTGAGGTACACTTAGGTTTACCCTCTCTTTATAGATGATCCAGACCATCAGCAGACATGAAACTGCCATATAAATCCATCTATCCTGGTTAAACAACAACAACAATTACCTTTCTCCTACCTAAATATCCTGGTACAACCTAAGGCAAGTGCTTTGGACCTTCTGCTATCCACTATGACCAGTGCTGAATATCAGGCCTGGCCAATCCTCCAACTCCAGATATGGCTCATCATCCAGTGTATATTCTATACACTGTGATAAATAATTTTACCTTATTTCTCAGAAGATGAACATGCTGTGCTGAACAAACCACTCTGCAGCCCCACAGGACTGAGACAGGAGGTAACAATGAAGACAAAAAGCCCGGAGAATAGAAACACGAGTCTCTCCTCTTCTTACTCTTGTGTCCATCTCCACCCCCACATCTCCCTTTACTTCATTCTTTGAATGATGTCATTAGAAAGCATCCTCCCAAGCCTCTGAGAAACAGTGTCAATCTCCATTCCGTTAGGTGATCCTTTCTCACCCCTTTTCACCAAGGCTATTCCTCATGATACCCATTCCACCTCCCAGTGCCCAGCCTTTCACTGAAGGTTCATTCAGGTCTGTAACTGCCTCCCTCCTCATTTAAATGTCTTGAAATCCCTTATTTCCATCAAGACTCTGTCCAAATGCTTCCTTCCTCAGGAAGCCCTTCTTGATTCTCTTTCACTATTAATGTCATCCTCAACTTCAATTTTTCCTTGTATTTATTTTATATTCATACACACACATATTCATTTATGTATGTGCTGTCTCCTTAAGGGAATACAAGCTCCTTGAAGGCAAAGATAATGCCATTTTGGTTTCTATATCCCCCTCACTCAGCATAAGACCTGGTGTAGGGTGTGACTTTAATAAATGTGTATTGATTGACATCAAGCTCATTGAAGCATCCACGAATGGACAGACAGAAAATAGTAGGGAAAACAATGGTAATTTTGTGTGTTTATGATGAAAAAACTTGACTCCAGAGAAGATGTGAAAAAAAGGTATATCTTTCCTTTTCTTTACAGAAGCAAAGGACTATGGGTGCAGTAAATCACAATGACAGTCAGATTTGATTGCTGTGTTGATAATTTTGCTGAACTGGTTTCTTCCCCTTGTTTCTTATTCTTTGCTAAAATGGATAATCTTGTACATAGAATAATGGGAACGACACATTTGGAATGAATATTATATGTAAATAACTGATTTTTTTTAGGACACAGAAATCCTGCCCTTTGCTAGGTTGAACTTTTTGCATAAACCACTATCCTAGGCCCACACTATTTTCACTATAGCCATGTCCATTTGTCAAAATGTGCCCCCTCTTCAAGGTTCCGTTAAGGATCAAACTCTACCTTTTATATTTCTCTCACTCTACCCCTCTGCCCATGGAGACATAATCATTTTCTTTCAGACTCTGGGACCATAGAAGAATTGATTTAGAGTTACAATTTGTACTTCTCTTCCACATAAATTACATTATGATTTTAACTGCTTTTGTGTATATCTATATGAATATGGCTCTACACAATCTCCTTAAATGCAGGCGCCAAGTCTTATAGTCAATAAATATTTATTAAACAGACATAGCAGAAAAAGCACTATATTAGACACTAGATCTTAGAGACAGAACCTGAAGGGGCCTTAGAGGTCATCTAATTCAACTCTTTCCTTCTCTAAATGAGGAAACCGAGGCCATAAAGAATATGACTTGTCCAAAGTCACTCAGGTAATAAGTGTAATACCTGAGATTTGAACCCATATACTCTGGCTCTAAACCCAGAACACACTGCCTCGAGGGAATAATGATAGAAAAACAATACTGGCATTTCTCTGAAGAAGCTTAAATTCTACAGAAGGGGATGAGATATGTATATCGCTTGAGTAAATAGAAGGTGATTTGATGAGAGAGCAGAAAGCTGAAAAGCTCTAAAGATCAGGGGTGGCTTTCCTGAGGGAAGTTGTGTTCATCTGTTCCATTCTTGTCTTTGTTCCTGGCACTCAGCACAGTATTTGGCAAGGAGGCACTGAAGTGCTCAGAGAATTGAAATGAATAGAATTGAACTGATCTGAAGATATGTATTTTCCAGGACTGGGCACAAAGCCTGGTACACAAAAGTGCTTCATTAATGTTGTTGACTTTCAAGGGGGACTTTATGCCCCTGAATTGCAAAATCTGGAACCCCTAAGGAGGCTGCCTGGGCCCATCAGTGTATCTAACTATTTGGTCCAGCACCGTTCATTTAAACGTGAGCAGCAACCTCTAGAGTTCTTGCCTTCTGACTGTGGGCCACGAACTGACCCCATCTAGCACTCTGACCTGGCTTGGAATAAATATATTTCAGGCCCCTTTGGCAGATCAGCAAGTCAGCAGTCCTACAAAAACAAAGGTGAAGACCCTCCCTGGGACCTGTAGATAAACTTCCATCTCCATCCATCCACATAGAAGCAAGTGTTTCTTCCAGGAAGGACTTTCAGTCAAGAGGGAAAGCAGTGAAGTTCCCAAAGTCTTGGCAAGCTTCCCACCGGCTGCTTTCTTTTTCTGTGGCTCATCAAAGTCTCAGAATCATCCATGATAATGGCAGGAGCCAGAGAACAACCCCAGTCTGAAAGCTCCAGGTGTCGGACACATATGGATTGAGTTCTATCAGTTTCCTCAATGAACTTTGGACTTTACTGCACTTCTCCTCACACATCGAAAGCCACTCAAACCCTGAGAAGGGTGAAGATGCAACGGCTGCAGATGCTAGGAATTAAGTCACCTGGGTCTGAATTGGATGTAAAGATACTTTAAAGGAAAGAGCATGACTCAAAGAAAAGAGTTTCCGTCCCGTATCTGAATCCTGAATGTTAAATGCCACACATTTAACAGCATACAGGAAAAATACTGAGGGTTTGAGGGGTTTTGAATGATTCAGAATCCTTTTCTCAGTACCTGCCATATGCAAATCACAAGAGGGTTTGTCAAAATTGTTAGAACCCCATTCTTGGTGTCAGAAACAAGTGGATTTAAGTCCTGCCTCGAGCATGTACTAAGTGTGTGGCCTGGAGCAAGTCTCTAAATTCTGCCCTAGAAATCCCTCCGAGTCCATAAGTTCCAGAAGAGATGCTCATCTGCTTGGCTGGAGGAAGTTTCCATACTGGCTGTACCCTCCACCAATGAAATCACAAGTCTGGACCCCCTCAATCATGTGATATTCTCTGGGCCGTGGGAAGGAGTTGTGTCAAGCACAGATTTTATCATGTCCATGTCAAGTCAACAAATTCATCTAAAAGGTATTTATGGTATGCCAGGGACCATGCGAAGTGCTGGAAATATGAAGGAAGCTCAAAACCGTGTTTCTTGCTTCCAAGAAGCTTGTAGTCCAATGGCAGAGACAACACCCAAACAACATATAGAGGCAAGTGACCTAGAAGGTAAAGGGGGGATGGTCAGCCAGGCCTTTTTCACACAGAGTGAAGCAATGGCCTCTGGGCTCAGGCATGCAAAATAGGTACAATAATATCCATTTTAAAGATGAAAAAAATAAGGGTCAAAATAGGGAGTGACTCACACAGTCAATGAGTGTCAGAAGCAGGATCTGAAGCCAGGTCACTGCTGACTCAAAGTCCACTATTGTGTGTACCACACCCTGCTCTCTCTATTAGAAGATTTTTTCTGAATCTGGGATTTTGTAATAGAAAAAAAGAGCCTATTTCACACACGAGGACCTTGGTATAAATTGCCGGAGATCTCCACATATCACTTTATTTGCTAGCCTGGAAAATATCTCAGGGATTTTTCCCCCAAAATATACTGAAATAGCACAGGAACTTTTTGAGTTTTAATATTATGAAAATCTGGATCATTCTGCTTTGGTTCTTTCCAAGCTTCTCCCTTATCAAGCAGGCTTCCAAGTATTATATAAAAACTCTAGCTGCTGGCCAAACATTTTCCTAGCCAACTATGCAAACGACAATAATTGCTTTCCTCTATATTGAGAGGAGAGAGCACCATCCTGATGCCTTGCTCATGTGGAATCCAACCAGATCATAGACATATTATGTCAGGAGGAAAAAGACGCCTAGAAACATTCTGGTCAGACCCTTTCATTTTACAGATGGGAAAATGAGAAAGTTAAGCCACTTGGCCAAGGTCACCCAGAGCCAGAGACAGCAACTCATGTCTCATGACTTCCAATAGAGTGCTTTCCTTAATTGTGCGTGGGAAGGACGTAGAAAAGAGGCTCTTTTATTAGTCTGATTTAGGATTGACCAGAAGTCCCAAAATAGAGTCAGATGTGATGGGGGCCTTTATCCAGTCTAATACCTGAACATACCTCAAAACAATTAATCCATCAACAAACACTTGTTAAGTGATTACTATGTGACGAGCACTATATTAGGTGCAGTTGATACAAAGGCAAAAGGAGATGGAAGAAATGTACCATAGCATGATATGTTTCTGACTCTATGGCTCTCAACTGCATCTTTCTGCCCACTGGAAAACATACCAAGACCTAGGTGGATGGCATTATATGTTTATTCTTATGACCTCTGGAGCCCGTATGCAAAAGCTAGCTGAAGAGAGAGATGGCACAATTACGCCATTGTATAAACTTCTCTGTTTTGTCCTTGAGATATTTCCCAACCTATACCCAGACTACTTTTCCAGACTAATTACATATTACTGGCCTCCATGCACTCTCTGGTCCAGCTAAATTGGCCTTCTGCCCATTCTTCATCCATGACTCTCCATCTCTTCTCTACACCTTTACAAACGTTGTTCTCCATGCCAAAAATACGGTCTCTCTTCATCTCTGCTTCTTAAATCCTAGATTCCTGAAGAGATCAGCTTAAAGTTACCTGGCAGATGAGGTCTTCCAAGTGTCCTTGTTTGCAAATTACTTTTAATGATTCTATATTGCAATTAAACTTTATATTTATCCATATCATATTTATATTGCACAACAAATTGTTTCCCTAAGAAGAGAATAGATACTCCTTGAAGTCAAGGGCTGTTTCAATGCTTCTATAATACCTCCATCCCCCAGCACTGTGTCTGGCACATAGTAGGCACTTAATGAATGCATGTTAATAGATTGAACCAGAGAAACTTCCTCTACACCTTCTAGAGGAAATGCTGAAGGTAGCACTTGTTCTGATTCAATTCTGATTAAACTAACTGGGCATGCCTACTGCTATTATCAAGCTGAAGCTGTCACAACCTTTTTAGGCACCCTTTTAGCAGAAATAACAAGAGTTTAAGAAATGCTCAAAATATCAACCACCTAAAATGCCCTCTTCCTCAGGAGATATTTCCTGGTCTCACTTCTCCTTCATTCAATCCTCTTTCAGATTATGTTCCATCTATTCTACATGGAAACTCAAAGCTAACTTCTTCATTCTACTGATGAAAAAAATGGGCTCTAGGAGGTCCAATGACTTGTCCAAGGTCATAGAGCTAATAAGTGTCAAAAATGAACAGAAGAACTAGGCTTCCTACCATTGTGTCATTCTCTCTATACATTTCTGGACCCAACACATCGAGTTAGAAGTTATGCCATTTAATCATTCACTGCACAATACAAATTTGGATCAGGGTAACTACAGACCATTTGTCTAAGCACATTGCTCTGACAGACCTGGGTTGGGGAATAAATAGATTAGCATCCTGCAAAGCACCCAGCACATACTATGGCTGTCAAGTTCAATGCAGAAGCAGATGGAAAATATTTAAATGGTATCACTTGGCTCAGTCTCTAATTCAGTCTTAGTAGAACTGACTACTAGGTCAGTAGAAGTGGGAAGAATAACAGAAGGGACTCTCAGATTCTTTGACTGACTACAGAGTACACAGGAATGCATATCTATTACTTGGCCAATCTAGACAGTCCATTGGTCTCTCCAAGAAGGATTTCAGTGTCTCCAGCTTTAGCTGTGCAGCCAGAATAAACATATTTCTCTGACACATTCTTAGAACTGGCAAGTAAAGAGCGACAGCACATTTTCTGAAGACCATTGACCAGGGGTGGCACGTGGCATGTTGCTGCAGCTGCCAGCAAAGGGGAGACCCCAGTGGGGGTGAATCTGTGGCAGGGGAGCTGCTGCTCAAGACCTGGCCCATGGCCTCTGCAGCTGTAGAAGGAGCAGAGCCTGGCTCTCTCCATAGAGAATCCCAGGCACAGTGACTGTCCATCACAGCCTAACTTGGGCCTGCAAGCCCAGGATTCCCTTTTTAGAGGCTCCATTTCTTTTTCATCTGACCATGACTAAAGAAGCTAAGGTGTGGTCATCCTAACTTGAGGTCGCTCTAAAGAATGGGCTGTTGCCTCCATCTTCTTCCATGTCTAAAAAGAGGAGAGAAAGCATGATAGTTGGCTCACTGTGAATTGTTTTCATAAATCCCTTCTATTAAAATATATTTAAAAATCTCTTCTAGCTATAATTCAAAGAGAACAGGACTCAGGGCTTTTAAAGAGAGAGGAAAAATGCATACAGAGAACTAGTACATTGGCCTCCCTTGTGGAAATGCCCCCTGCTCCAAGAAGGTAGTGCTCTTCAATTATGGCAGAGGGAAATAGCAGGCAGAGGGACAGAGGGTTCTTGATTTGGCATCAGAAGGCCAATATCTGTCCTTGGAAGCTCTGTGACTAAGGAAAATTCCCTTAATCTCTGTGTGTCTTTATTATGGCATTGCTAAAATAAGCAGAGTAACACTTGCAGTATAATAGTAGTATAATAGTGTGGTAAGGGCTAAGCATAGAAAGCGCTTTGTAGACATTGAACACCCATTATTGTCACTCATATTGTGATTGTTGTTATCAATCCCATAGAGAAGATTCTGCTCACAGTCATAGAACTGCTTCTTGCCACTGTCCTGCCTGAGGAAAATTGATCTCCCTTCTTAGGGACCTGGGTTTTCCTGGGTAATTGGAACACACACACATACCAAACACACACATGTGTCGAATATACCTGTGTATATCTATAAGTATACACCAAGACACATATATAAATACAGTTTCTCTATGTATATGTTTATATACATATACATGAACATAAACACACATACGGAGCAAGACCTAGAATACAGAGAACCAATCTCAGAGTCAAGAAGATCTAAGTTCAAGACCTGCTTCTGGACTTTACTGGCTGGGAGCCCCTGGGAACTTTCTTTTATCTCTCAGTACTGTGGGCAACTCTTTAAGATGACCACTTACAGAGAAAGGGGACAACCTCCATGGTGGACAAGCCAGCTTTGGGACATCTTCTGCTGCTCCCTTCTTCAAGACCATGAACAAGTGAGAGGGAATCCCCACATTCTCTGCAGCCAGGACATTTTTTTTCTTTGAGGCTTGCCTGGGATGTGGTGTACAATCACTGTCCCCTTTGGGTATCACTCGACCTGAGGGCACATCTGGAAGATTGAGCCACCACAGGGCATTTGAAAAGGACGTGTCACCTTTGGGCCTTCACTAGGTCCTCTGCTTATGTCCATGAATACAGCTTCAGTGGAGGGGTTGCTCAGCCCAAGAATTCCCTGCTTCCTTCTATGTCTCACTGAGCCCCCATTTCTGATGATGGAGGTTTCTCCCCAGCTGCCTTCTCTCTCAGTTCCTTCTTGCCACAGAACATCTCTGTATCACATCAGACTCCAGTCATCAGTGAGTTTCTAAGGAGGGCCTCCATGCATGGCCAGACCCCAGCAGCTTTTCATCCTTCTCTTCATCATTGGACTTCCAACTCTCTGGGCTTTGCCAGTATACTCTGCTTCCTCTCACCTTGCTTTTCAGCTGGGAATATAGAGTCCTTGAGAGCACAGATTATCTTTCCTCTTGTATTTGAACCCCTTGTGCTAAACGTGTGACTGGCACTTAATATGTGCTACCTTTGCTCCCCATGACAAGACATTGTGCTAACTAAGCATTTTAAAATTATCTCATTGGTAAGTACCATTATTATTCCCATTGTACAGTTGAGGAAACTGAGGCAAACAGAGATTAAAGGACTTGCCCAGGGTCCCACAGAAAGTATCTGAGGCTAGATCTGAACTCTGGTCTTTCTAGTTCCAGGCCTAGCATTTGGTGCACTTTGGTCCCACCTAGATACTCCCTTCACTGAAGCATGTCTATCTTCAGAAAGGCCCTTCCATCAGAAGCCTTCCATGAACTCTCTCCCTCTCCCAATGTTCTTCCTGCCTCCCCCTCACAAAACTATCTTACTGTATTTATTTTGTATATCTCCTTAATTTCCTAAATCCTAAATCCTAAATTTCTGATTACATGTCTACACGGTGTTAGTCAGCAGCTCCTGCTCATGAACAAGAACAAGAATAAGCTTGAATTTCCTCAGGTATGCTTGCATGCAGCATGATCAGGGAAAAGAACCTCGGACCTGGATTCCAATCCTGTCTCTGCTATCTTTCAGGCCTCAGCTTCTTCATCTGCAAAACCATAGCATTGGGCCAAATGACCCCCCACCATCCTGAAGTCCAGCTTCGACTTTCAGGTTTCTATGATCCTAGCAGGATGGCCATTAACAAGGACACTGGCTACGAGCCTGATGACAACAGGGTCATAGTTCTAGATTGTGGAAGGACCACAGAGACCATCTGGGTCATCATTTGACAGATGATGAAACTGAAGTTTGGGAGGATTACGAGGTAGCTAGATGAGGCCACAGGGCACAGAGCATTGTCAGGAAGACCTGAGTGTGAATCCAGCTTCAGACACTTTTTAGTCTGTGCGACCCTGGGCAAGTCACTTCACCTCTCTGCCTTAGTTCCTTCTCTAGAAAATGGGGATGATAATAAAAGTTCTTCCTTCCAGAGATGTTGTCAGGATCAAAAGAGATAATATCTGTAAAGTGCTTAGTCCAGTGGTACCTGGCACACAGTCAGTATAATGGAAATGTTTGTCATCATTATTTCTTGCCTAAAAGTGACATCAATAGTAAGTATAAAACAGAACTTGAACCCTAATCTTTGGCTTGACTCAATGCTCTTTTCCTCTACCCACCTGCTTCTTTCTAACCAGCCAATGGTTGTGAGCAGGGAGTTGAATTTCTTTCAGTATGTTTCCTTATCTGTAAAGAAAGAAGACAATATGTGCCCTGCAGATCTCCTGGTCAGAGCTGTTCCACATAGTATGAAGCCTTTTCTGGGCCCCTCCAACTGCTGCTGCCCTACCTCCACCCTCAAATACCCTTTATTTGACTACATGGCATATAATTGTCTTTATTCACTTCATACTTCTTGGGCTTATATATTGTCTCTTCCTGTAGAATGTAAGCTCCATGTGAATAGGCTTTGTGCCATTCTTTGTGGCATAATGCCAGGCACACACAGAAGGCACTCAATAAATGCCCAATGATTGATGGAAGGATGGATCCATGGAGACATGATGTAAGCCCTCAGACACTAGGAATGGGTACCTCGTACTCGTTATCTCACTAGAACTTCCCACAAATCAAGAATATAGGCCTGACGGCCCTGTGTGGCATCCACCTCGCCATGGCCGTGATCATGATTTCCCAGAAGACAAAGGCTCCACCAGGGTTTTCAGTTCCTAGCACTTCCACGGGAGGGAAATGCACTTCACTGGGTGATGGAGTAACGTGCTGTAAACCTCTAGTGAATACACTGAAATGATCTGAAGGAAATGAAATCAAACTGAGCAAGTTTCCCAGTTGTTTTTCTCTGCAGTGGCCATTAGCTTTAGGGTACAGGGGGACCGAGGCCTACAAGATGGGCTGAACCTTTGCCCCATTTCCCCATTCCCAAAAGGAATTTTGTTCATTCCTAAAGGAAGGGAATTCCTCATGGTGAATCTCTTCTAGTGAAGAATTGGGCCCTGAAGTCTAAGGAGGCTCCTTGTTTTGAGTGTTAAGTACCAGAAAATCCAAGAAAGGCTTTGAACACAGTCTCAATCATGGAGGCTGGGAAGTTCTGCCTTTCGTGGCCTTCTTTATTCCCTGACCCTGAGCCTGGCAGCCTAGAGGGCCTAAAGGCATTGCTCCTTCTATCGGGCACCATAGAACCCTTAGCAGAAAAGTCATAAGAGAACCTTCAGTTCAAAACGGCAAGGTTCCTCAGACGATCGGGAACTCTGGGAAACTAGAACCTCGTGTGTGGTACAACCACTCCCCCAGTTTCTCACATTCATGATTTTGGACTCTTCCCTCTCCTTCCTCTTTAACATTCAATCAATCACTTTGCAGAAAGTAGCAAATCCAACTGACCATCACCCTAGCACAATCCTGCCTTCATTACTCACCTGGTGGACAAGAAAATTCTTTCCAAATAGGTCTTTCAATGTCTGCTCTCTCCTCTCTTCATCCTTCATATTAACAAACCAAGGGAGGAAGCTCCCTGCTCCTGGCAGAAACATTGAACTTCACCGGGTCTTGGGGGTTTGTCACTCTGCTTGAATATCTTCTGCGATTCATGAGTGAAAAGAGCTTCCTTCTGCCTGACAAGTCAAGGCTTCCACATCCTGACCAGGCCATGCTTTTCCGGTATTCTATCATATGCCTGAATTTAGATTCAGAGGATTGGAATCTAACATGAACCCTTAATAGCAGAGACAACTTGGTTATTTCTTTGTAGCCTTGGCACCTACTACAGAGGCCAATGGAGAAAACTTTGTATTGATGCTTCTTGGATGGATTGAATGCATTAT
Organism: Gracilinanus agilis; assembly: GCF_016433145.1. Taxonomy (NCBI): domain Eukaryota; kingdom Metazoa; phylum Chordata; class Mammalia; order Didelphimorphia; family Didelphidae; genus Gracilinanus; species Gracilinanus agilis. The sequence goes on along the minus strand of NC_058134.1, from coordinate 10,441,593 downwards.
TCATTTATTAAAAATACCTAATACGCTGGAGCATCTGGGTGGCTCACTGTATTGAGAGCCAGGCCTAGAGTCAGGAGGTGCTGGGTTCAAATCTGGCCTCAGACACTTCCCAGCTGTGTGACCCTGGGCAAGTCACTTAATCCCCAATGCCTAGTCTTACCACTTTTCTGCCTTCAAACCAATACACAGTATGGACTTTAAAATGGAAAGCAAGGATTAAAAAAACAACAACAACCTAATATATACCTAAAGCCGTGTAAGTACTCAGTATACAAAGGGAAATGAGGTGATATTAGTCCTCGAGGAGCCCACAGTCTAGCAGGATGGAGGTCTTGAGATCATAGATTGAAGACTGGAGCCGACTTTGTGGAGTATTACATCCCACGCTACTTGAGGGAAAACTAAGGCCTGGGGAGGTGAAGACAAGTGAAGTGACTCACCTAAGGTCAGGAATATAGCCAAAATATCAAAATGAAGATACCAGTAGGGTCCAGGCTGGCAGACACAAACAGGTGGCTATCTGCATCCTTGGAGGGGACATCCAGACCATTGAGGTCCATTGAAATGTTTGAAGAAATCATTGCACTGACATAAATGCCTTTGGGTCTGTGAAGTGTTTGACTGCCTATATCACATGTCACTTCACGTGAGTATGTATGTATATATTCACAACATACATATGTACTCGAGCTCCCTACAAAATGAGTGTAGAATTAATGAATCAGTGGTTCACTTTCTCAAATGCTATCCAAAGTATGTCTCCGTGTATGTATATGTAGAGAGAGAGGGGAAGAGAGAAAGGGAGGGAAGAGACAGAGAGGCGTGCGTGCGTGTGTGTGTGTATATATATATATATATGTATATATATATATATATATATATATATATATATATATATATAGAGAGAGAGAGAGAGAGAGAGAGAGAGAGATGTAGATATCCCCCTGCCCCCACCCACTGTCAGACTTGTTTGGAGAACAAGTAAAACTTGTCTCATTTTTACAGCATAAGAATAGGAGAAGCTCTTTTACATTGATGCGTTTTTGAACCAAGCAGGCAAGTTCTTCTTCCATGAGCTCCATTCCCAACACATCTCATTGTGTCAAATCATAATGATGCTAAAGTAGCTCTATAAAATCTGTCCCAGATCCAGGCAGAAGGCAGTTTGGCTTTGCCATGTCCGTGGCCTCCTTCTCTGCCTCCTGTGCCAGAATCCCAATGATTCATGGAGCTCTGCTCTAGCTACAAGGCATGAAGTAACGGGCCTCTATTTCTCCATACATGGAGTATTGTATCCTTCACGATGACTGCAGGCATACAGCAGCTGCATATGAAGAGACTCTGAATGATGGAAAAACTCCTTCTGACTCAGAAGGAATTCCCTGCCTTCCACCAGATTATTTCCTCCCATCTCCTCCAAGTTGAGGGCAATCTGATATTTCTGTGGAACTGGCCACATGAAAGAAAACCCTCTACTGATTGTGTTACCAGCCATGGATCGACAGCACACTCCTTCCCATCCTCCACATGCTGATTTGGGCAGTTTGAACCAAGTTTTGGAAGCTAAGAATAATGAGGCAGGGGAGGCAGAGACTATGCCAGAATCGGGACAGACCCTGGCAGGATACTAGATGGGAGGGAATTGTAGATGGAACTATGGATAGCACTCAAAGAAATGAAGCATTGATTACAAGCACCCACTCTGAAGTGAACATGAGAAGCGCCCACCAAATCCTGCCACACAAGTGGAATTCAACTGGAGTGAAATCTGCCTTGCATTATATATGATGACAAAAAAGGCGATCAGAGAAAGGAATCAAAATCTTATTCCGATTCCAAATTTAGAAATGAATTTTAATTTTAAAAGTCATTCAAAGGAGGGAGGCTAGACTGTAATGGAGGCTTTACCATGGATCTGTAGTCAAGAGAAATTGGCTTGGATCTTTGCCCTGCTCCTCAAAGCCATTTCAATGGAATTATCCAGCAGATGTTTACGAATATATATACTGGATGTCAGGCATTATCATTTGGGTACTGTGATTACAACCAACATGAAATTTCCCTGCCCTCAATGAGCCTGTGTTCTACTGAGGACATAAAACTGATTGTCCTTGAATTGCTTTTCATGGATGACAGCTCTTTGAGACCCCATTTAGGGTTTTCTAGGCAGAAATACTGGGTTGTTTTGCCACTGCTGTCTCCAGTTCATTTTACAGATGAGAAAACTAAGGTAAACAGGGATCAGTGACTCGCCCAGGGTAACCAAGCTAGTCAATGGCTGGATGTAAACTCAGGAAGATGAGCATTGATTCCAGACTCACAGCTCTATCTGCTGAACCACTTAGCTGACCATAAAACAAATACACAATGAAATAATGAAGCATTAATGTGGTTCAAGGGGAAAGGTACAGATTTGGGGAAGAGGATATGACGTGAATTGTGACTCTGCCCCCTTACTATCTGCATAACCTTGGACAAGTCCCTTAATTTTTCTAAACCTGTTTATCTGTCAAATGAGAGTGTTCAACAAGCTGATCTCAAAGTTTCCTTCCATCTCATAGATTTATTCTACATTAAAGGTATTACAAGTTGTCTGTGAGGAGTCAAATGCTACTGAAGCTTCATGAGCAATAGAGTGACACCATAAGAAATTCACCTTAGAAGAGCACTTAGGAAGACATAAGAAGGATAAATTTTCAAAAAGAGACATTGAAGGCAAGAAATAAAATTAGGCGGCTCTAATTATGGTTGCACAAAAGGTACTAAGGGGCTGAACAAGGTTAGATGCTGTGTGAGTGGAGAAAAGAAGACTAGTACTCGTTTCCTCTCCTTAGACAAAAAGAGGGGAAGGAGCCAAAGAAGGAGAAATAGGAGACAAACATGAAGAAGATGAATGGGAAGAAGCAAATGATAATGGCAATGATAACAACTGGCATTTACATACTACTTAATACAGATTATCTCATTCTATCCTCACAATAGTCATGTGACATAAGCATAGCACGTGCTATTTTCTTCATTTAATGAGTAAGAAATTAAGGTGCTGAGAGGCTGTGACTTACATGGGAAAAATGAAGATGATCACATTTATTGACATATACACTTGACCAACACTTACAACTTGTTTGCCTCAAAAAAAACAAACACAAAAACAACAAAACTTCTAATGTACAAGATAGCTTTCTTTTCCCAGAATCACTTGTTTTATCAAAATGAATATAAATTTTATAAGTATATCTGCATTTCCCATAGGATTTTTGGCATCCATGTGATGAATAGACTGTATTTCCAAGACAAGATTAGAGTTTTTCAATAAGGTTTAAATTAGTCTAGATCCAAGACCACTGAAATGATGAGTCCATCTCTTGGATGAATTTCTTAACCTTGCATGACAGGCAGCATTGTGTACGGTGGTATTATAATATTTCATCTCTATCTCATAGCTTCTGTAATTCCCGAACAATTCTGTTTCTTGGTATGCTAATTTTTTCTCCAAATTCAATATGTTCTCAAGGGAGAGACAACTATGAGGGTCTCTGGAAGAAAAATCCCCTCACTCTAACTTCCCTTACATGTTTTGGAGTCTGATAAAGCTGCCTGGTTATTAAAGGTTCATTTGGATTTCTTCTAACAGTTTTGTTACAGACTTGAATAAACTCAGTTTAATTGGCGTGCAATAGTATAAGTTGGATGAATCAATTAAACCATCACAATAGACTATTTAGTCCTGATACCTCTACTAGATGAGATTATATCTCAATTTGATCAATTAGTCTTAAGTATGAAGTATATGTCACATCTTGGCCACTCCTTTGAATCAATCAGTCCACCAAATGTATTTCATCTAAGCTTGTATGGATGGGCTGAGGTTCTTTTCTATACCCTGTGGGGCTTGTATAAAACAAGAAAGCTAGTTTGAAATAAGGAATCTGGACATCTGGCAGCGTACTTGTGGGAAAACTTCCATCCAAATATTTGGAAAGGAATTGCTAAGGGATGTGTAACTAGAAGAGCCTTGGCCTAAGTCTATTCACTTCCCCTTGACCAGAGGAAAATCCTGTTAACTTAGAATATTGAGGTATTTGGGATTTCACATTGGTATTAATCTTAGCATTGTCCCTAGAACAACTGATGTGGTTCATGAATTAGTGGTTGACTCCAAATTCGACACATTGAGAAAAGGTAACTTCAAGATTCTGTAAGTTTCCAAAAGATAGTACACCATACCTGAGTGGAATGTCATTGATACTCCCATAAAAAGGAGAAAAGAACTTCCAGAAACTAAGATCAGGGAGTTATCCTTTTGTCACATATGATCTCTAAGCTTGAGCCTATTTTCTCTCAAATCTGTATGTATTAATGGGAGATTTTGTCATTTGATTTTTTTTTATGGGGTGGATGGGGAATATCTTATCTGTACTGACTTTTCTATCATAATATAAACTTGCTTATTAAAGTTTATAAAAGCTGATTATTCCTCCTTATGAGGGGAATCCCACTGGTTGGGGCTCATGAGATAGCACATTAGAAAGAACCCATCCCAATCCCTCAAGGTTCCCTAGAACTCTGAAGGAAGATATAGAAGATATAGTAGCCAGCTATTGAGGACAGAGCCTGCCAATGTGTCTAGAAAATGGGATAGTAGCTCTATACTATAACTAAAATTATATTTACCCAATCTTTAATTCCAATGTCTGTATTATTTTTTCAAAAAAAAATTTTTTGTTTATAGCATCAGAAGCTTTACCCTCACTGCCATTGGTCTTGTTGCTATTCTTCCATTTTTAAAAAGTGTATTTTATATTGTTTTCTGAGGATTCATTAAATTATTTTTCAGCAATAGTTTGAGTCCTTTACATCGTTTTTTTCCATTTAAAAATGATTTTACTTTGTTCTTTGGTGCTTATATTTCATTGTGGATTTGAATGATTCTTGAAATGATGCATTTATCCACATCAATAAGCACTAAAATATCTCCAACAGTCACTAAAGTGTACTCTTTAAAAGTTATAGGTTTAACACATTTCCCAGAAGTAACATATTCTTTAAAAACAAAAAAACAATGAAACACATCTTTATAGTGCAAAATTCCACACCCAACTGATAAAGAATTAACTAAAGGTGGGAAACCAAGATCATTTCTTTAGGATGAGACTTTCTGAATTAATTATGGTTTCTTATGGAGACAAGTGATTAAGATTTTTCATGGCTTCAGAGTCATCATCATTATTATTGTGGGTCAAGATACTGGTGAAACTGGGGAGACATGGATTCTTCCTTCATACACATACACAAACACTTTAACAATATAAACAAAATTGTTGTGAGTAATGAGATTGTAGTGCACACATGGTAGGTAAAGTTTGATCAACTTTGAAAGCACCTATATTGACCTAGGACACCTGTGGCCATTTTAAAAATGAAAAAATATAAAAGTGATTTTTAAACCATTGGTGGAGGACTCCTGAGCCTCCAGAGAACCTCCCAATCAAGTGCTTTTAACCTACTTCTTGGCATTCTTTATCTGCCTGGACTTTTGTTTTTAACTATTTTAGGAACTGCTTCTTCCTGGGGGTATCAAAATAAATTTTTAGCAAAAGTATTATGTGTTTGACCCCTTGAGCTATGCATGATCCTTTAAACCAGATGTGATATAGAAAGTCAGATTCTTGCCAATGGGGAGAAATAAAGGGATACAGATTTCAGTACCATATAATTAAGAGCTTCTACCATTTAGAGTGGACATAATATGTAACTAATTGCCTTTGTGACCTCATGAATTCACCATTATTATAGGCAACCAAAAGCAGATTAGATAATCATAAGGGTATTTGCTGATAGATAAGGATAGATGCCATATAGATGCTATTTTTAACTTATGATTCCATATTTTAAATGTCTATATTTAGGGAGAAGCTGGGTAGCTCAGAGGATTGAGAGTCAGTCCTAGAGATGGGAGGTCCTAGTTCAAATCTGGCCTCAGACACTTCCTAGCTGTGTGACCCTGGGCAAGTCACTTGACCCCCATTGCCTAGCCCTTACCACTCTTCTGCCTTGGAGCCAATACACAGTATTGACCCCAAGAGGAAAGATAAGGGTTTCAAAATAAACAAACAAACAAACAAACAAAAAAATAAATTATTTAATGCATGACTGAACAATTAAATTAATTAATTAATGAGCAAACAAACAAATAAATGAATGAATAAATAAATGAATAGATGAATGAATATCTATTTTTGGAGTCTATATTATTACGAGCAAGAAAGTCATAAATCAGGGCCAGAAATGGTCTACAAAGGTATTTGATGCAGTTAGAAAGGATGTTCAGAAAAAAGTTCAAGATGAAATGGAATCACTTGCATGCTTTGGTCTTCTGTCCTGATTGCAAATGATACCATTTTCCTCATCGCCATAAGCCCCAAAACATTGCAGTCAACCAAAACACATAAGATAATTCCATTGATGTTGATTTGGTAACCAACACAGAAGAGACCAAGCAGATGAAGAAAGTCTATTGTCCAGATTATGTTGGATAGACTCATAGAGCTAAGCCATCAGAACAGACCCTGAGGCTGGACAATGATCTGAGAGACAGAAAACAGGCCAGAATGCCTTGGAGAAATCGTATAATACCTTTAACAGTTTCAATCTTCTCTGTTCTACAAAATTTCATTTTTTGCAACAATTTTTCTCTAGTGAAACTCTATAACTAGAAATTATGGCAGCACATAATCTATGTCTCTGAAGATCACACAATCACAGGGTGGAACGGTGGAAATGGCAATAGAGACCACTGAATCCATGCCTCTCATTTCAAAGGAAAAACAAAACAAAACAATAAGATTCCCTAGAGTTTTAGTGACTTATCCAAAGTCATATGTGTAGAAAGGATCACAAATACTATTTAAACCAAGGTTCTCTGATTCTAGAATTAGCGATCCTTCTCCTTTATCATGCTTCCTCCTATTAACTGTTATTGAAGGCCACTAGCAAAGCACACGATTGATGCATGGAGGATCAAATGATGCATATCGTGTGGCAAACCTCAAGGATCTTACAAATGCTACTCATACTGATGATGATGCCAATGACAATGGTGGTGATTTTTAGGGCCATGTAAAACAAAACAACATCAATATAGAAATGTGCAGGATATCACATGTCTAGGACATCCCTCATAGAGATACATAATCAATAAAGAAGACAAATCTATTAGGTAGCACAGTGGATGGAGATCCATGCCTGGAGTCAGGGAAACCTGTGTTCAATCTGGCTTCAGACACTTCCTAGCTGTGTGACCCAAGGCAAGTTATTTTACCCCAATTGCCTTGCCACTCTTCTCTTTTGAAATTGATAAAAAAAAATTGATACCAATACAGAAATTAAGGGCTTGGAAAGGAAAGGAAAGGAAAGGAAAGGAAAGGAAAGGAAAGGAAAGGAAAGGAAAGGAAAGGAAAGGAAAGGAAAGGAAAGGAAAGGAAAAGAAAGGAAAGGAAAGGAAAGGAAAGGAAAGGAAAGGAAAGGAAAAGAAAGGAAAGGAGTGTCTGTCCAGAGAAGAGAATGGGGGATAAGTCATCACAAGCCCGTTCATTCTACTATTAGACCTAAAATGAAAAAAATCCAGAGAAACGCAATATTGGACAGACCTTCCCCTTCCCCATCCCATTTGAATGGAAGATTTCTGGAAGGATCTAGACTAGAAATGCACAAGACAAGAAGGCATGGCCAAGTTAGAATTTGTCCCAGTAAGGGAGTACATACACAAATGAGATCAGAGGTTAATCAGAGTATATTAATGTCAGTGGAGAATGAACAAGAATAGGAAGAGGAGAAAAGTCAGATTTTCCTTTGCATGACCACACCATTCTGTCACTCACCCCATCCAAGCCTGTAATCTTGGGGGTCATTTTTGAATCTCCCTTCACTTTCCCTCTCCTCCCATTCCTATCCCCACAAGTTGCAAAGTCCTGCCAATTGTACACTGGCAGTATCTCTTCCATCTATTCCACACCCCCAATTTTTTCCAAAGGAACTCCATTTGCAGTGAAAATGAGCCCCAGATTCTTTGTGCTTCCCAACCCCCAACTCGAATGATGTCATATCATTACCATAAAGTGTCAAGCCTAGGCATACTCAAATTGGATGGAGGGGGAAAAGTGATGTTGTTAACGAAAAGCTGGCCATGGGTCTATGTATTGATCGAGGGCTCACTGCAGAAGGTGACTCTGTGAAACCCCATATATCTGCCCGCTCCTTGGCACATCTTGAGCATAGATTCAGCCCATCTCTGCTTCACATTATGCTCTGTTTCACACAGGGAATTGTTCTCCCTTCTTTTTCAGTCTTGAGGCCTGACACTACCCATGGTCCCAGGTTTTTGCTTTTTTTTTTTTTTTTTTTGGCCTCTTGGCACTGGAAGCCTGCCTGCTGAATGATAAAAGTGGAATTCTCTGCTGTCGGCAGGGTAGCCCCCGGGGAAGAGGGCCTGAAACCCAAACTTATATAAAATCATATCCTGTTTGCAAACACCATATTCCCTTGGCTGCTCCCTAATCGGGTCCCATAAACCCCTGCACAGCTTGAGAGCCCATTCCTCATCTAAACAAATGCCATAAGCCCCTTTATACTTTTACAACCATGTCAAAAAATAATATTGCCTGCCAATAGTGATGTGATTGGAGTGGCCTCCTCGGGGCTATAAAAGAAGCACGGGGTCTGTTATCAATTTCTCTAAGTGTATCAGGGGAATTATGGGTCGATTCAGTTCCAAGTTATAAATGACAACTCAAAAGCCGCAGAAGCTTTTGAAGCTAGGAGCTGATGACGACATTATCATAAAAGCCTGCTCGTCCCTGCTCTTGTGGTTTTTTGGACCTATCAAGGAAAGGGGTGGGGGGTGGGGAACAAGGCTGAGAAATGATTTCAAGATTTCTTCACACAGCGGCAGGTCAGATGGGCAGGGGAGCAAGTGCTATTTTTAGGGAGACACTTGGTACAGTTGGAGCCAAGTCCTTCGTGGATGGGTGTCTGTTTCCTGTTTCCCTTCATTATCGACTTTGTTATCTAGATCTCCAAAGACGGGCTGGTACAGAAGCCCATGAATTTGGAGTCAGAGGACCCAGGTTCAAATCTCATTTCTGCCCTTTATTATCTTTTTATTGTGGGTAAAATTGCTTCAGGCCTCTGGGTCTTTCTTTCCTCCTCTATAAAATTAGGGAGTTGGACTCGAAGGTGTTTGAGGTTCTTTCTAGCTCTCCATCTAGGACCCTATAAAAGACATCATACTAGAATAACTTCCAAACTTGCACACTTACACATGGGGTAACTCGGGCAACTTGACCAGAAGAAAGAAACTTAGGGGCACCCAAAGTCTTACCTTTCTCAGTCAAAGGCAGAAAAAGCATTGTTTGATCTGCATCAATGGAAAAAAGGCAACAAAAAATAAGGCCTTTCCATTCCCCAGAATTACAGAATCAGTAAGCATTTCTTTGGGGCACTTTATCCCACTCAAAGTTCCTTAAGATTCCTCTCTCTGATACATAGATATGGTTCCCCAGTCATTATTTGGGTCTTCCCATTCCCAAGGATTACCATTCTTCAAGGAAGGTGAGCTGGCTACTTTTTAAAACAGTCATTTCACTTAAAGATAGTTACCATCATTTCTTGACACCATCATCCAATCTACCTCTACAATTTCTTAGCCCTGCCCTCTGTGGCCAAACAGAACAAGTCTAATCCTCCTTTCCAAGTAATAGCCCTTTAAAAACTAGAAGACACGTATCCAGACCCTTCCCAGTACTTTTCTTTTACAGCTAAAAATCCTCACTTTTTTTTCAATTCAACCTATTAAATTAATCCACAGGTTTTTTATTAAGGAAATATTATGTCTCGGGTTTGATGCCTGTTCTGAGCTTACAATTACAAAGAATGCCCTAAGGACAGGGTCTTTACTGGGTCTACCTGATAGTCAAGTAGGAAACTGTCTAAATCATTCCAGACTCAAGAAGATCTGTAAATAAACCTCAGAATTCCAGATAGTCAATACTGATTATAACACCTGGAAAACTCTCAAGGAACATCTAAAGTCTTAAAGCTATTTGGGTTGGCAACAGACATATCCCAGGGAGCTCTGAGTTATGTAACTATATTACTAGGTACATGCCCCCTTTGGGCACCATCTGATGGGTGCCCCACTCCCCTGAGGAGCTCTGGATTGGCAAGGTCTACAACAGTAGGAAGTATCATGTATACTGTACATGGATATGGTTTTTATGGTATGGTCTGCCTTACAAGGGTAAGTTTAGACTTACCCAGAAAGTAGTAGTCATTTAGGAAGTCCCTGAAAACTCATAGATTCCCTTGAAAATGTGTGCACATCATGGGGACTGTTTAAAAAGACCAAGCTAAGTCTCTTCAAGTTCACCATCATGTTTCCTATATAACTCTCAAAAGAAAGTCCTCAGACCAGTGAATACAAAAGTAGAACCTTCTCTGTTGTGAGTCTAATTTTGTCCAACTTGGAACTCTCACAAACCGATCCTCTCCCCACCCCACCCCCAAAATGTGTCTTTTGTCTTCCAGTCCCAGAATCCTTCAGTTCCTGGAAAGTCTAGCTCTGATGTCTCCTGCCACATGAAGGCCATTTGCTCATGTTCTCTTTGAATTCACATTCTTCAAGATCCATCTGGGTACATGCTGTCTCTCTGTTTCCAAGAGAAAAGGAGAACTTTAAGGAATGGCCCATTTGAGTCTATCTTTGTAGGAATAGAAAATCACAAGATGTTTTGCCGACCATAGATGCTTTGGAAATGTTGATTGGACAGAATTGGGTTCTCTTAACAAGACTATTTGAGATGTGAGAAAGAAAGAGCAGAAGTCAACGAGATGGGATTTCACCCCAGGAGATTATTTTCAGTTGTACTGAGTATGCATTTTTATCACTCTCAAACAAAATAGTATTCTCTCCTAATAAGGGAAGATAACCATGGTTCAGGAAGTAGCCTGAGTGTGTGTGTGTGTGTGTTTGTGTGTGTGTGTGTTTGTGTGTGTGTGTGTGTGTGTGTATCGAGAGAGAGAGAGAGAGAGAGAGAGAGAGAGAGAGAGAGAGAGAGAGAGAGAGAGAGCGAGCTCATGAACCTAGGTCTGTCCAATGGTGAGGTATCTTCAGAGACCACACTGGTAGAGCAGTAATTCAGAATTTTTGAAACAAGGGCAAGCTGCCTAAAGAGTTCCTTCAGGTCTCTGCTTCAATTTTTGCTGCTGTTCTTTAATTGGAGTGGGGAGGGGAGCTGGTAAGGATGGAGAATTTCAACCCAACCAGCTATCTGGTAGCTTCAAGTTTTCAGTCTCACCAAGTATTAAGTTCTTTTGTTCCCAAGCTGCCTCTGTATTTTGAGGAAGAGAACAAAGTCTCCTAGTTTTGACTGGAAACTGGAAACTAGACACCATCAGAAATTGTTGTTGTCACACCACGGAGGCTTCGGGATTCTTTTTGGAGATGAAATCCATGGGATGTTTCCAAAGGAAACCTCACCAACTTGGCCATCTATAGATGTCCATCAACATCATGCTTTCAGCAGTCCAGTTCAGTGTTGGTTTTGGCCTGGTCTCTATCAGAAGAAAGTAAAGAATCCATAAACCTAACATGAAGAATGAAGAATCAAGGACAAGAAAGAGTTCCCTCTCCTTGTCAATACTACCTTCATTAAAGAGCAGAGAATGAAATGAAGATATCAGATTGCCCACATTTTACTTTCCAAGAGAAAGATTTTAAATTAAGTATGATCTTTAAGTGCTCAAATAGTAACCTTTTTTTTTCTTTCTTTCGAATGTCTAAATCAGTTTATCAAAGTGCCTTAAGTATGATCTAAGAGCATACAGACTTTGAGACATTCTTGTTTATACGTCATCATATCAGAACAAATGTGCCCTTAAAATGTGGTATAAATATCCGGGGTCAAAAAGTCTACATTAATTATTTAGGTTGAATACCACAAAATGGCCCCAGGGGTTATCAAGCAGTGTTTCCCATCATGCTCTGTACTCTGTGAAGCCCATGCCATTTTCCTCTGAAATATAATGGGCCGAGCCCTTTTTGTTTCAGCTCTTTGAAAAGGGAGTACAGTTGCCAAGTTGGATTTAACCCTCTCATGTTACCTTTTCCAATGCTCCATAAAAGTCCAGACGAGACTTTGCCAGGCTAGAGCAGTAGCCTGAATATAGATGAATATAGCTGGGGAAGGGGGGAGATTCAAGCGCAAAACTCATCCTTACCCCAAGTCCACCACAAGGCAGCAGGGAGAAGACCTTCTGAGATGTGTCCCCTAGGGAAAGAAAAAGAAAGGACAGCAATGAACACAAATCAGGAAGGTCCACATAAGATTTCCTTTTGGCAAGATGCTTCTAAAGCACGTGTTATTCAAGGTAAATCATATCAAGTTAGGATCATAGACTTAGAGCCGGAAAGGGCTGTAAAGGCTGAATCCAGCACCCTCCTTTTTTACATTTTATATGATGAGGAAATTGAGCTGGAGAGAGGTTAAATGGATTGCTCAGGGTCATGTAGCTATTAAGGGTCTGAAGTAGGATTTGAATTCAAGTCTTTCTGACTATATCCAGGGTTCTCTCAGCTCTTGCTTGATATGATCTGGTCTTTAGAACTGCACATGACAACTTCCTCTTCATGCGGCTATTGCAGAGCATGTGTATTTGAGAGGGTAGATTTTCCTACACAGAATTTCTGGCTCCAAAGGGTGTATGCAAAGTATGCTTTATTGGGATTTAGAAATTATCCATGCATCCAGTTGTGAATTTCCAGTTTTCAGTTTGCTTTGGAGTTCACTTGAAATAACTCACCTATTCATGAGATGCTTTTCTTTGCATGACATTTGAGGCCAGTGCTATTGATCAAAGCATTGTCTCTTTCCATATGCTTCAAGACAGTATTTTATAAAACATGCAGACCCACTTTTCTGGTACATATTACTACGGAGGTGGCCAGGATCCAAGTTTATTAAACACTGCCTATGACTGGAGGAGACTAAAAGACATCAGGAAGAAAGAAGAGCCAGTGGTGGCCACACGAACCAAACTAGTCGAGGACTAGCAACCTGAAAGCATGAAAGTCACAAGTTGGATGTATGAATAATTTTCAAACTGCAGTCAAGTATACTTTGCATATACAAGTAGGAGTCAGGAATTCTGTGTTTGAAAATCTGCCCTCTCAAATGCACATGCTCTGGATTACCTGCATGAATATTAAAGTATCGCACAAAGTTCTAAAGACCAAAACTTATGGAGCAGGAGCTGACAGAACCCTGGTTGTCGTCAAGAAGATCTGAATTCAAATCTCAATTCAGACACTAACTAGCTATATGACTTTAATGAGTCCAGTTTTATTTTTCAATTTACTTAATGTCTAGAGATGACTGAACAGCAATGGGGTCCTGCAGACTTCTGAAGAATATCAGCAGTTCCTCATCTGGCAATGGGGATTCCTTTATTTATTTATTTATTCATTCATTCACTTATTCATTCATTTATTCATTTATTTGTTTATTTGTTTATTTGTTTATTTATTTATTTATTCATTCATTCATTCATTTATTTGTTTGTTTGTTTGTTTAAAATTTAAGCATTTATTAATATTCATTTTTAACATGGCTACATGATTCATGCTCCTACTTTCCCCTTCGCCCACCGCACTCCTCCCACCCATGGCCGACGCACATTTCCACTGGTTTTGTCATGTGTCCTTGATCAAGACCTATTTCCAAATTGTTGATAGTTGCATTGGTGTGGTAGTTTCAAGTCTACATCCCCAATCATGTCCACCCCGGCAATGGGGATTCTTGAAGAATTTGCCAAGGGAACATGAGTTGTGAGAGGCATTTACTATTACCAGAGTATCAAAACCTGTGTAACCCTGGGGAGAGGAAGGAGAGAATAAGCTTTTATTCAGTATTGATGATATGCTAGGCACTATGCTAAGTGCTTTAAGAATATAAATTAATCTGTTAGAACTCTTCCTCTCTGCGTCTGAGTTTCTTCATCTGTAAAACGAAATGGTCGGACTAAGTTTCCTTCAACCCTAAATCTATGATTCTCCAATTCCATGAATATGCAAAGTTTCAAGTGAGAACTGATATTGGCCTGGGTGTCTTTCATTCAGCAATCAGTGGAGCTAAATATGAAGACTCTCATCAGCAAGATGTGGGTCACCATCAGATTGATGCTTTCATTTTTTTTTATTTTGGTTACAGCAACTTAGGAGGAAGTTTCATATCCTTCAATGAAGAGAGTACCCACATCAAAGGAATCATGGATCCTTGAAAGTATCATCTAATGAAGAGGAAAGCCCAGGGCATTTGCCTCTCCCACATGAAGAATCTGTGTCAAATAATGGTCACCTAGCCAATCAGGGATGGAATTGTACCATGAATCCAGACTCCAAATTCCAACACACTTCAGTTGTCCCAGTACAGATCAATAGAAACAACATAATCCAAATTAAAAACAGATTTGGGGGGGAATTCTCGTTCCATGTGAGCCAAGGCCTCAGTGAGTTTCAGTGACAGATAAGAAAGGCTATTTTGAAAATAGTAAATTATCTGAGTAGATTTTCAAAAATGCAATTCCTAACAGATGGGAAATGGGGGAAAAGTTGGTCCAAGAAGGAGGTGGGGAAGGCTACTTAGATACCCCAAATAGATAATCCTGGGAAGTACAGAAATACTTTTTGAAAGACAGATGGGAAGCTGATGGAAAAGAAATTTAAAATGGGAATATTGACATGAGCAACAAGACACAGGCAGATATTTTTGCACATCAAGAGATTTCCAAAGGCTTGGTAGTCAGTGAAGACTTTTCAAGGAGGATACTGTAATAGTAAGTATGAAAAAAGATGTTACTTACTCCCACAAAGGAAAGATAGAGAAGCACCATAAAAAGGGATGTTTTTCTCCCTTGGTTATGTCTCAATGGCATGAATGATTCCATGAAATTAAACAAAAATCCATTCTTCTCATAATTTAGTGTATAGAGTGGATTTTTTTTTACCCTTGTACTTTGGTGTATTGTCTCATAGGTGGAAGATTGGTAAGGGTGGGCAATGGGGGTCAAGTGACTTGCCCAGGGTCACCCAGCTGGGTAGAGTGGATTTTTAAAAAACTGCTTTGCCTCAGTGGTTTGATCCTATGTCTTGTAGCATAGTCTTGTCCATGAAGGCTGGGATATGCCCATTCCTAGGCTGAGAGACATTCTGGCAGTCACGCAGGAAGGGCCACCCCACATGTCAGGTTCTTTGGGGGTTAATCTAGTATTTTTGGTGGTAATTTTGGTGGTAATTTAGTATCCAAATTTGACGTTCTCAGAGGAAAGGAAAACTCATTGATCAATTCTTCAATGGTCTATTCAGTTTCCCTATTTCATCGTGGAGTGTATCTGGACAACAGCATTCGCCAATTTGGTGAATCATTACCGTAACAAGATAATAATGCCTCCTGTGTTTACATATACATGGGAGAGAAAGTTGTCTTCTTTATATACCCCAAATAAACATGATACATGTTCTGTGTACATTAGAAGGATGTGGCGTAGTGATGATACTGCTCTTTGGCTTGTGAATAGAATGTAAATCCCAAAGTAAGAACTTGATTTTAAAGCAATTGGAAAATGAAAATATTTTCTAGTAATGTATGTGAAAATTTGAAAAAAAGAAAACATAATAAGAGCAAACGCAAATAGATGGACAGCCTAGAACATTACATGAATGTCCATAGGATTGTCGATCAAGCTGCAAATGATCTCGGAGCCAACCTCCTCCCAAATTTTCAGCTGAGGGAACTGAGGCCAAGGGAAGTTAAATGACATACTCATGGTCTCAAAGGTAGTGAGATCAGAGCCTCTTCCCCTCTGAACTGTACTACCTGGAGAATTTTAATTGTTTGAATAGAAAGAAATTTTTTCACTTGGAGAAAACAAGCAAACAAATAACAATGATTCCTGCAAAATTGACAAAAAGCATGAAGAATCAAGTGAAGAATTTGGGAGTCTTGTCACTGTCATCAAACAGATGTTGCTTGAAAATGACAAATCACTGAACTATCCTCTGATTTTTCAAATAGTCCCTTCTGGATATCATCCTGGAATATCAAAATTCAAGCATGCTCTAATAAAATAAGTAAAATGGTATCTTCATATTTGAATCCTGGGGCCCCGGAAAACTCTTATTTTCCTGAATACAAATTAAACATTAAATTCTATCTAAATAACCAAAGATTTTATTTATTTACAAATGATTCTTCTTGTTGCTTGTTCTATGACATGATACTGCATGTAAATACATCCATCTGCTTACCTTGAGTTACTGCTATAACGACAATAGGGCTATCGATTTAGGGCTCAATGGGAACTCAGAAATCAGGCAGTCCAAATTTTTTACAGATAAGAAAATTGAGGTCCATGAAGCAAGCAAAAATGACTTTTGCAAAGTCACATAGGTAATAAAGACTGGAAAGGTTCCTTATCCATTTCTTGGTTCATCAAGGAAGCTCATGAACTACCATATCGTTTATGCTTAATATCTAATCTTCCTGGGTATATCATTTAAAAGTTGAATGAGGAATTGACTATTTTCAAAACTTCCACAGAGTTCATATGAAATCAGTCCAAGCTTGCACCAACCATCTTGATATTCTTGATCTGTCTCTCCCCAAAACTTACACAGCAAAACTCCTAGCTTTTAATTAGTTGGATGGAGTAGGGGAAACAATAAAGATGGTGGTGGTGGTGGCTGGGATTTAATTACCTCACCTTTAATTTAAAAGAAAATAACAATACCCAGCTGTGTCTGTGGCTCTCTTTCAAAGCCCAACAATATTAGTCCAGTGATTTTGAGGTATAGTGTTATTTGATATCTCCAGCTTATTTAATGGGATAATTTATTATTCTGTATATACATATGCATATATGTATATAATATAGCTATTCATTTCCAAGATTCTATGGCAAAGAATGTGCTTTGGAAAAAAATCCCTACCTAGAGAGAGACTCCTAAATCTTTGCCCAAGGTGTTAAAATGTAGATCATATAAACCACTGAAGGCATGTATTCCAACAGCTAGAAGTTGCCATTCATTGAATTCTATTTCCTGTTCAATTGGCCCTCTTCATTATCTCTCCTATTATTTTCCCATCACAGATTACAAAATCTATATGAGGTTGTCTTTTCGGCTATTTGCCCTGGTAAATTGGATGCTACTTTCCTTTATGTGTTCCAAGCACCCCCACCCAGGTACCAATGTGGCCAGATCCCTCTCTGACTTTGGGCACTTCACTCATTCAGGCAATGTGGCTATGGAAATACAGGGACTATTTAGGCCACATGAAGTTAGAGTCATTCTTTTATGTGCATCGAATACATCTTTGAAGTTAAAAATGTTTGACTTCCAATCAACACAACCAAGATTTCCCTCTAAAATGCTGACTTAAGGGTTGCCACTGAATTCAACAAGGAACAGCACACCTGTATAACTGAGTGGCTATTGCTTTTTCCTTTTTTCTTATAAAGATAGACACTTGACATTCAAAGACTGAGTTCTTCATTCCCTTCAGAATTATTCAGGTCAAATTCACTCAGTTCTGTTTTAGAATAACATTGAATTAAAGTCATGGTGAGAGTTGTTGGCTTGTATGCTGAGGTGACCATATATTGGACCAGCTGCTTTAAATGAATGCATGTGAAGATTCCAAAATCCCCCAACTGCTTCGTTTTGCTATTTTAAAAATCTCACTCAGCAAATATTGTAGCTTTGACTTATGATCACTATTATTCGATACGTATTTAGCTAAGAAATTTAGCTAAGAAATAATTGATATTAATAATCAATGAATAAGGGGGAAGCTAGGCGGCTCTGTGGATTGAAGTCAGGCCTAGAGACAGGAAGTCCTCAGTTTAAATCAGGCCTCAGACACTTCCTAGCTGTGTGACCCTGAACAAGTCACTTAACCCCCATTTCCTAGCCCAGTGATGGGCAAACCATTGCCAGCAGGCCAGATGTGGGCTCCCTGAAATGTTCTATCCAGCTGCTGGACATTATTCCTAATCTGATGAATACAATGAGTAGGATACAATACAATGAAACTTCGAAAGAGTTGCCTTAGAAATAGACTGACAGATGAGCATTTCCTTTCCTTTGTCCCCTCTTTAAAAAGTTTGCCCATCACTGGCCTAGCCCTTACCACTCTTCTGCCTTGGAGCCAATAGACAGAAATTAAGAGTTTATAAAAAAATTTGTGAATAAGAAGCACTGAGGAATGGTGGCTAGAGGGCCAGCCTTGCCATCTTGCACACCTGGTTTCAAGCCACTTAAACTCCCCAGTGTTACAAGCAACTCTTTTTTATTATAAATTCTGGATAAGTGGTATAGTTGCATTGGTAGGGGGCATTTCTATATTGGGTACTCAGAGCAATGCCAAAATCATAGATACAGACCCCTTGTTCTACCAAAAAAGGAGTCAAGGGACACATTCTAATCTTATTGATTTTCGGAAATCAACTTTTTCAATCTCATGATCAAGAGGCAGTGATATGCATACTATATAAATTTTAGAACCAAATCAAATCGGATGAATTTGTGAAATCATTTACCACATACAAGTGATGGCTCTCACCCAAATACCTTTTCTGAGCCATTTTCCAAGAGATTTTGCTTCTTTGAATGTGTTAGGTAAGCCGTGTGATGCATAATTTTTTTTTAAAAGTTCAGTAAGGAATATAGAACATATTTTATAGTAATTTTGTTGCTGTTTTTTTGAGGGGACATATGTGTGATTTCTCTGCTGTAAGGTACTCCCTTTTTGGGAAATTCTCTTCATTTATGCAGATCAAGAATTAGTCTTATCTGCATTATTAATAGCTCCATGTTCAAAAAGTGAATTATGCTCATGAGAAAACAATGCAAACCCTTCTTCATGTGCCAGAACATTTTTTTCTTCCTTCCTTCCTTCCTTCCTTCCTTCCTTCCTTCCTTCCTTCCTTCCTTCCTTCCTTCCTTCCTTCCTTCTTTCCTTCCTTCCTTCCTTCCTTTCTTCTTTCCTTCCTTTCTTCCTTCCTTCCTTTCTTCCTTCCTTTCTTTCCCTTTCCCTTCCCTTCCCTACCATTCCCTACCATTCATTTCCCCTCTCTTCCCTTCTCTTCCCTTCTCTTCCCATTTTGTTCTATTTTGTTTTGCTTTGTTTTGTTCCAGTGAGACAAATGGAATAATTGAAAGAAGTAAAATGAGGCCTAAAGGGAAAGAAAAGAAGATTCTGGAAGCCACCCTGTCAGCAGTCTCTTGGAAGGCACAGAAATATGAGCAAAATAGAAGATTCCCCCATTACCATTATCCCCAGCTACAAGTCCATAATTAAATCAGGCTGTGCAAATCCTATCAAAGTAAAAGTTACCAAATAGTTTTTTTTTAAAGTGAATATGAGAGAGCGTCTATTGTCAAATTCCAATCCCTGCATTTGATTCATCTCCTTTGGCTCCCACTGTAACATTCTCTCTCCCTCTACTCAGCAATGCTGCTGGAAAAAAACTGACTTTTGGCTCTACTCTTTGCCAAATATTTGACACAGTCGCCTGCAGTGACTAATGACAAGGGTAGAAGGTGCTGTTCTCAGCAGTACACACCTCTGAGCATCCTGGGGTCCAGCTTCTGTCTGCTTAAGGGATCAGTGCCATAGAGCAGAGAATGATGGTCAGAATGGACCAGGCGCAATTCTTCTAGAGATGCTTTTCGACCTTGGATCCGCTGGAAGAAAACAACAGAATCTGGAGGTATTCTAATGATAGCATGGAGAAGAACATGCTAAGTTAGAGGTACATCCAACAAGAATGGAAGACTATTTTGTTTATTAAAGTACTGTAATAGAATATGGATAAAATATAATAACAATAATTATAGCAGTAGTAGTAGTAATAATAAGAACAATAACACTTCATATATAGTACTCTAAGATTCAAAAGGTATTTCACATGTTATCTCCTTTTATTTTAAAAAAAGAATGCATGGATCCTGGACTCTAGTATTGCTTAAACTTAAAGGAACAATCTAATAAAAGTCATTTTCCTAGAAGGAAAAAAAAAAAGTACTCCACAGAAATAATCAGTTCTTTACTCCATTAACATAACATTAACTGACTTCATGAAGTGCCTTAATGTTTGCCCAATATCAGTTACCCATTTGAATTTCATAGGAACCCTGAGATAAATGCTTTTATTAGCCCCATTTTACAGAAAACTGAGGCTAAAAAACATTAAGTGGCTTGTCTAGAATCATACAACCAGACAGTAGGATTTGAACTGAGGTCTTCTTGAATCCAAGTTCCATGTCTGATCAATATCAGTACTCCATCTCACTGCCTTCAATATAAAGAACAAATGGCCTACTGGCTAGTCAACAACGGACAATTCATGAGTTTAGAGCCTGTTTTCCATTATCAATGTCCACCCTGATCTTTTCTTTGCCTGCACTGAGCTTCCCTACCTTTTTTGGGGGCTCTAATGCTTATCAATGAAGGACAAATTACAATTTCATTGTACATATTAGTTAAAACAATCTGGCATTCTTTCCCAGCTTGAACCTATGCTCAGTCAATAGCTTCACCTAGCTAAGGCAAAGAGCTAATCAATTATTTTCCTTCAAATCAGCCTCTCATTAAATGAGTGTACTAATCCCTCTTCATTGTGGCTATCATCTTCTATTCCATCCTATTATCAATGGGACCACAGAATCATAGCTGGAAAGGATTTCAGTGATCATCTAGTCCTGTTTACAAATGAGGAAACTGAGGCCCAAAGCCCAAGTTAGCACAAATGTAAGCACCAGACCTGGGACTTGAACCCAGGTATCTACTGGCAGAGCCAGCATTGTTTCCTCATCCACCATGCAGCTTCCTCTTACTGATATAAATTTTGTAGACTTCCCGTAAAACTGGTCTGGGAGAGTGAGTGCTGAGGCATGATAGGATGAGGCACAGTCAGGGTAGCAGGAAAAGATGAACTTAGGAGGGGCAGAAACTGGGTTCCTTTGGAAGCCAAGCAAAGATATTTTGGTCTGTGACTATTCAAATAAAAATGAAAAACATTTCATGGAAGAATAAAAATTTTTTTAGTGCCATTGTGACTCATGCTAGTATGACTATTTGTCCTTCTAGAAAAATAAATATATATATATATATATATATATATTAATATCAGAGAAATATTTCCTCAAACATTGTAATTCTTGAGTCAGGGAATGATGAGAAGCTGGCACAACCCAGGGAGGATCTGATCGAGATCTGGCCAGGGTGGGCTGCCATGCTAAATTACAAATGTCAAATGTAGGCCATATAGTTTTCCTTATAACCCTCCAGGCTGCCCATACTTATCAGATCATTGCCAGTTCTTCAGTTTAATACTGACTGTGTATAACCAATTGGGTTCAGAAATTATCAAAATTTCCTTTAAGAAAGTTTTACTCTTTAATACTACATAGAATTTTGTTTAATTGAAGGCAGATTATTGAGTGCTGGGCATGAAGTAAGGAAAATGTGAGTTCAAATCCAGTATCAGAATCTTAATAGTTGTATAAACCTGAGTATGATCACTTAACTTATCTCTGCCTCAATGATCTCATTTATAAAATGGGTATAATAATAACTCTCTGGGAAGTAAAGAAGATAAAGTTATATATGACAGACCTCTGAAGAAATTTAAATGGGAATAGAAAAGAGGGTACATTTTTTCTCAGCTTGACACCTTCACAAAAAGTGACCATGTATTAGGGCATAAAAACCAAATGCATAAAAGCAGAAATATTTAATGCATTCTTTCCAGACCATAAGACCATAAAAATTAATTTGACAAAGGATTATGAAGATTAAAAATTAAGTGGAAACTAAATAATCTAATCCTAAAGAATGAGTGGGTCAAAATTCAAATCATAGAAGCAATAAATAATTTCATTCAAGAGAATGATGACAATGAGACAACATACCAAAATTTGTGGAATGCAGCCAAAGCAGTGTTTAGGAGAAATTTTATGGTTCTGAAACTTTACATAAATATATTAGAGAAATAGCAGACCAATGAATTAAGCATGCATTTTTAAAAACCCAGAAAAAAGAATGAATTAAAAATCACTGATTAAACACCAAATTGGAAATCCTGAAAAACAAAGGTGAGGTTAATAAAATTAAATGTAAGAAGGCCAGAGAACTAATAAATAAAACCAGGACCTCGTTTTATGAAAAAATTCAATAAAATATATAAACTGTTGGTTAATTTGATTTTTAAAAAGAAAGTCAAATTGCTAATATAAAAAAGGAAAGGGATGAATTCACCACTAATGAAGAGGAAATTAAAGCATTTTGGGGAGATATTTTGCTCAATTACATTCCAATCAGTCTTAACAATTATGTAAAATGGATGAATATTTACAGAAATATAGATTGATCAGATTAACAGAAGAAAAATAGAATACTTAACAGAAGAAAAATAGAATACTTAAATAACTCTATCTTAGAAAAAGAAATTAAAGAAGCCATCAATGAATTCCCTAAGAAAAAGTAACCATGGCTAGATGGATTAGCTAGTGAATTCTACCAAACATTTTTAGAAGAATTAATTCTAATACTATATAAACTATTTGTAAAAACAAAGAAATAAGGAGTCCTATCAAATTCCTTTCATAAAAAAAACATATAGATAGATAGAGTTTATTACTAAACAGGAAGAGCAAAAATAGAGAAAGAAAATTCTAGGAAAATTTCACTAATGATTATTGATGCAAAAATCTTTATAGAACACTATCAAGGAAAAGATAGATTTAAAAAACACAAAGATCATGTATTCTGAGTATGTGGACTTTATACCAGAAATGTAGGGATGAGTCAATATCAGAGCAAAAATCATATAATTATCTTGATAGATGCAGAAAAATATTTTAATAAAATAAAACACTTAGTCCTATTAAAAAAAACAACAGAAAGTATAGAAATAACTGGAACTGTCCTTAAGATGATGTTTGTTGTTCCTCGGTCATTTTAGTCATAACCAACTCTTTATGACCACATTTGGTGACAAAAATACTGGAGTGCCTTCACATTTCCTTCTCCAAAATGAAAATAGTATCTACCAAAAAACATCAGCAAGCATTGAATATAAACTAGACTTCTTCCTAATAATATCAGGGGTGAAACAAGGATGTCCATTATCACTACTTTATTCAATATTGTATGAGAAATGCTAGTTATAGCAATCAGAGAAGAAAATGAAAATAAAAGAATTAGAAGAGTCAACAAGGAAACAAAACTCGCCACTGTTGTATATCATATGATAGTACACTGAAAGAAATGCAAAAAAAATCAACTAAATAACTAGTTGAAATAATCAATAATTTCAGTAAAGTTTAAGTATATAAAAATATAACGTTAATCTTCACCATTTCAACAAAATCTAGCAGGAAGAAAGATGGAAAGAAGCATTCCATTTAAAATAACTGCAGAAAATATAAAATACTTGGAAGTCTTCCTGCCAAGACAATAACAGAAACTATATGAACATAATCACCATTCACTTTTCACACAAATAAAGTCAGAGCTAAACAACTGAAGAAATAATAATTGCTCATGGGTAGGCAGAACCAATATGATAAACATGACAATTCTTCCAAAGTTAACTTACTTATTTAGTGTCATCCTAATCAAAGTACCAAAAACTATTTTAGAGAGCTAGAAAAATTAATAACAAAATTCACTTGGAATAACAAAAGATCAATAATATCAAGGGAATGAATGGGGGGAAAAACACAGAGGAATGTGGTTTAGCACAACCAGATTACAAAGATTGCAAAATTATAACAATCAAAATAATCTGGTACTTGCTAAGAAATAGGATGATGGATCAGTGAAATAGATTAGGGTGACAATATACAGTAATAAATTACGATAGTAATTTAATGTTTGATAAACGTAATGATTCAAGTTTTCAGGGACAAGAATTCGATATCTGACAAAAATTTCTGGGAAAAATGGAAAACATATTGACAAAAACTATATAAACCAATATCTCACACCACATATCAAGATAAAATCAAAATGGGTACATGATTTAGATATAAAGGGCTACATTAAAAAATTAGGGGAGCATGAAAAATTTTACCTGTAGATCTATGAAGAAGGAAAGAATTATGACCAAATAAGCATTGGAGGGCATTACAGGATATTAAATAGATCCTTTTGATTACATTAAATTTAATTTAAAAGGACTTGCACAAACAAAGCTAATGCAGCCAAGATTAGGAAGAAAGCAATAAGAAGAAAAAATGTGTATGAGGCATTGCCTAATTGATAAATGGCTAAAGAAGATAGTTTCCAGAAGAAATAAATAGTGCTATCTATTGTCGTAGAAAAAAACACCCTAAATTACTTTTAATTAGAAAAATGCAAATTAGAACAACTCTGAGCTATCACATCACAATTATTAGGTTGGCTAAAATGACAGAAAAGTAAAATGAAATATGCTGGAGGGGGTGGGAGGAAATAAAGACACTAATGCTCTCTTGGTGGGGTTATGAACTAATCCAGTGATGGGCAAACTACAATTTGTGGGCCAGATGTGGCCCCCTGAAATATTCTCTCTGGCTCTGCGACATTATTCCTAATCTGACAAATACAATGAGTAGGATACAATACAATGAAACTTTGAATGAGTTACCTTAGAAACAGACTGACAGATGAGCAATTCCTTTCCTTTGGCCCCTCTTTAAAAAGTTTGCCCATCACTGAACTAATCCAACTAACTTGGAGAGCAATTTGGACATATACCCAAAGGAATATAAGACTGTGGGGACCCTTGGACACAGCAATATTGCTACTAGATCTATATCCCAAAGAAATCAAAGGAAAAAGGGAAAGACCTATATGTACAAAAGGATTCACATCAATTCTTCTCGTGATAGCAAATTGAAGAAATGTCCATCAATTGGGGTATATGATTATGATGGAATACTATTGTACTACAAAAAACAATGAGCATTATGGATTCACACAAACCTGAGGAGACCTACATGAACCAATGCAAAGTAAAGTGAGGAGGAGGTGAACATTGAATATAGTAACAGCAATGTTGTAGTCTCAGCAATATAGAGATTCAAGACAATTCCAAATAACTTATAATGAAAAATGCTATCTCCAGAGAAAGAACTGATGGAGCCTGAATGCAGATCAAAGTAGATTTTTCTTGCTTTTTAATTTTCTTGTTATTGAGTTTTGTTTTTTTTGCTCTGTGTTTTCTTTTGCAACAGGACAATCTGCACATATATTTTGCATGACTTCACACGTATAATCTATATCAAATTACTTGCCTTCTCAAGGGAGGTAGGGAAGAGATGAAGGGACAGAATTTGGAACTCATAATTTAAAAAAAATATTAAACAATTACATGTAAAAAAGAAAAAAATACAAATACAAACACATGCAAAAAAATACCTTATGAGGATCAAATGAAATAACATTGGTAAAGCTCTTAGCACAGTGTTCAGTCTAGAGTGGGCACTTACTAAATGTTGATTCCTTTCCTTCTTCTCTGCCAATGTTCAATTATCATGCTGTTGGATAATGGACTCCTGTCAGGTCCCATTGACACCTAGAACCCTTCACCATCTGGCTCCAGATAACCTTTCCAGATCACTTATTGACACCTTGGTGACCTTGGGGAGATCCCTGCAACTCTCTCTGCCTCTCTTTCTCATCATAAAGAAAGAGGTTGGGCTGTGGTACTCATCCCAAGTGTCTGTTCTTATGGTTTAATTTACACAACTCCCCTTCTGCATTCTACATCCCAGCCAAACTGTGCTATTGGTTGTTCCCCATACAAATATGATATTTCATCTCTGCCCTCCTTGCTCTTCTTCAAGCTGGGCTCCATGCTTCCTTCCTTACCTCCACCTCCTCTAAAGTTTTTGTTCCTTCAAAACTTAGCTCACTTGTCACCTGTAATATTACATATTACACACCTCCTACAGGAGTCTTACTCCAAGCTCCTTTGTTGTTCAGGTTTTTCTTTTCCTCCGATTACTTTCTGTTTACACCTGGGGAAATCATTATCCTCCCTTCCCAATCAAGTGCAAACTCCCTGAGATCCAGGATTTTGATTTGTTTTTCAGTTTGGCTTTTGCACCCCCATTCCTTAGCACATAGTAGGCACTCAGGAAATGCTGATTGAATGAACAGATCAAGGCATTCTTCTGAGGGTTCACTTCCCCAAGGCTCCTATTTGAAGGTCCCAGATCTAGAGCTGGAAGTGGTCTTAAAGGTCAGTGAGTTTAACTCCTTCCATTTGCACTTGGGGAAACTTTCCTTGAGAGAAGTTAAGCAACTTGTGCTCACTCACGTAGGTAGTAAGTTTCAGAGGCAGGGTGTGACAACACTTCTTTTGACTCCTGGTCTTCCCTAAACTTTTGCACACCCCTCTACACACACACACACACACACACAGTATGATGTGACAGGGAATTAGTCTAATATTGTGGAGAGGGGACTGAAGTCAAGAAGATCCAGGGTTTAAATTCTGCCTCAGGCATTTCTGATTTAGGTGATTCTGGGCAAGGCCTATAGTTGATTCATCTGTAGCATAAGGCAGGAATCTCTAAGTTTCCTTCTAATTCAACATGGAGGACCTTTTGAGCCTATGAACTAATTTCTTTACCAACAGGTAAACCAGGTAGCCACAAATGTGATGCATCAACATTCAGTTGGTAAAAAATTCGCTAAATCCCATCCAAAGATTAACTGAATGACAAGTCATGGCAGGAAATGAATAAAAGGACATTCAAACCAAATATCCAAGGGGACATTTTTTAACAGTGAGATTTTGGCCAGTGGAAAAGTCTCATGGGAGAAATGGTGAAACCCTTTGCTTGAGTCACTGATGAAGTGGATTGAATACAGTCCTAAAAAAACCCACCAAGGAATAAGATCCCACCCACCCTGACCCCACCCTTCCCCAAGTTGGCAGGACAAGGACCTGGATTGACCTAATAGAGCTTCCCAGCTCTAATTTCTGTGATTCTGTGGAATTTGGACCTCCCAATGTCAAAATTGTGCAACTCTTCCCATAGACTGGCTGTAAGTTCTTTATTGGAGTCCTGGAGAGAATATTGGAACTAGAGTCAGAAAGACACCAATTCAAGATCCCACACGTTTGACACTTAAGAAACTAGACAACTGTCTGCCATAGGACTCAAGCTTTGTATGTCCAATATCAAATCGCAAATGGAGAAAAATATATTCTCTGCTTTCATTTCTCTCATAAGGATTTACCCCGTGGGAATCTCCTTCTTCTTCACTCTATTCTACCCTCTTACCACCTAAACCTGACACTTTCCAATTTACCATCTGACCTTCACTGTCCTTTCTTTTGGCCCCTTCAATATAGTGAAAAACCACAATAGTTCATTAACACTGTCCATAGTGAGTGGCAGAGAAGAGAGAATATTGGACCTGGAGTGAGGAAGATGTGAGTTCAAATTCCTCCTTGAGTACTTATTGTCTGTTGGACCCTAGATATGTCATTTAAATGCTATCTACCTAAATTTCCTCGTCTGCAAAATGGGCTAATGATAACACTGATCTCACAAGATTATTTAGAGGATAAAATGAGAAAATATTTGTTAAACAATTTGCAAACCTTAAAGCAATATAGAAATTTTGTTATTTTATATTTTAGTATTATAAAAACTAATGACATGCAAATTTGACTGTGCTAATAATTATATTTTTGCTTTTAATATCCAAGAAATTGTATTAATTTAGAAAAATGGACATCATTTTTGTCCTCTTTTAATACAAAGGACAACAAACATGAGAATATAAGCTCCTCAAGTGCAGATACAGCTTTCTTTTTATTTTATCTTTGTATTCCCAACAACTATGCTTTGTATATGATGGATACTTATACTTTGGATTGGTTGGGATTAGAATAAAGGTAAAGAATGAGGATTTACTCCTAAGGCACATACTTACTAACCCACGGAAAGTAGACCCGTAACAGTCACTGTTCCTCTTTGTGCCTTAGGTTACCTATCCAGAAAATGAGAGGGTAGGTGGATAGATGATCTCTAAAGTTCCTCCAAGCCATAAATCTTATGATCAATTAGCTAGTGAAGCATTTCTGGTTCACATCTTGAATTGTTTACCTCCAATTCATTCCATAAACTTGAAATGGCTACACATTCTGCTAGATCCATTTAGAATTGATATCCTCAATATTTTCCAGTAACACTTTAAAATTCACTTATGCTGACCAATATATGGCATCTTGCTACCATTTTGAATTTCTCTTAACAAATATTATATGCAATAAGTAATATGTGAAAATTAAGGATGTGATAACGTAACATATAATAACCCTTATCTGCTTGATAAATATGTCTGTGAAATGTGCTATCATATTTCTAAAGGAGAAACTAAATGAGCTTAACGAGAAAATAGATAGTAAAATTATACTACTGGGGCACCTCAACCTTCCCCCTATCTAAACTAGATAAACCAAAAAATAAATGAGAAAGAGGTAAGGGAAATGAATTAATGTTAGAAATATTAGAGCTAATAGATATCTGGAGAAAAATAAATAGGGATAAAAAGGAATATAACTTCTTTTCAGCAGCACCCAGCACATATAAAAAGATTTACCATGATCTAGAGCATACATTGCAAACAAATGCAGGAAACCAGAAATAATAAATGCAATTTTTTGCAGATCATAATGCAATAAAAATCAAAATTAATGAGGGCTTATGTAAAGGCAAATTTAAAATTAGTGGGAAACTAAATAATCTATTTTTTTAAAACTGGTGGGTCAAAGAACAAATCAAAGAAACAATTACTGATTTCATTGAATAGAATGACAATGAGGATATAACATATTAAAATCTGTGGAATACAGCCAAAGCAGTACTCAGGGGAAAATCTATATCCCTGAGTACATACATCAACAAATCAGAAATGAAAGAGATGAATGAATAGGGCATACAACTTTAAAAATTAGAAAGAGGACAAATTAAAAATTTCCAGATTAAAAACTAAATTGGTAATCATAAAAATCAAAGGAGAAATTAATATTAAAAGTAAAAGTAATTCAAAGTAAAAAAAGAAAAGAAAAAAACTACTGAACTAATAAATAATACTAGGAGCTGGTATTTAGAAAAAATAGATGAAATAGATAAGATACTGGTTAATATAATAAAAAAAGAAAATCAAATTAACAGCATCGAAGATGAAAAGGGTGATCTCACCTCTAATGAAGTGGAAATTAAAGTAAATATTAAGAGCTATTTTGCCCATTTATATGGCAATAAATATGACAACTTAGGTGAAATGAGTGAATATTTACAAAAATATAAACTGCTTAGAATTAGGTTAACAAAATAGGAAATAGAATACTTAAATAATTGCATCTCAGAAAAAGAAATTGAACAAGCCATCAAGGAACTCTTGAAGAAAAAATTCCCAGGGTCAGATGAATTCACAAGGGAATTCTATCAAACATTTAAAGGACAACTAATCCCAATACTATACAAACTTTTTGACAAAATAAGCAAAGAAGGAGTTTTACCAAATTCCTTTTATTATACAAATATGATACTGATTCCAAAGCCAGGCAGACCAAGGACAGAGAAAGAAAATTACAGATCAATCTCCTTAATGAATATAGTTGCAAAAATCTTAATAAAATACTAGCAAAAAAGGCTACAGCAAGTTATCACAAGGATTAGCCAATATGACCAGTTAGGATTTATAGCAGCAATGTAAGGATGGTTTAATATTAGGAAAACCATCCACATAATTGACCATATCAATTGTTAGAAGTCATATAAATACTCAATGGAAATCCATTTGTGTTTATTTTTGTTTTCCATTTATGCTTGTGTGTTCTGCTCCATCCTCCAGGAGAATGCATGTTCCCTGAAGGTAACATTGTGTTTTGTCTTTTAATGACTAATGCCTAGCAAAGGACACGATGTCTATTCTTGGTATTCAATATATTCATATAAATATATTTAATTTAACTGATGTCACACACATGTATTAATGAAGTATCCTGTTATTTGTTATTGTTCGATCTTTTCAATTGTGCTGACTCTTCATGGACCCATTTAGGGTTTTCTTGGCAAATACAGTAGAGTGGTTTTCTGTTTCCTTCTCAAGCTCATTTGAAAGATGAAATAATGGAGACAAACAGGATTAAGTGATTTTCCCAGGGTTACATAGCTAGTAAGTGTCTAAGGCCAGATTTGAACTGACAAAAATAGGTCTTCCTGACTCCAGGCCCAATACTATATATCACCTAGCTGTCCCTTTCTAGGCCATCCCTTTTCTAGTGAGAACTTTATTAAATATTCATATTTGGGAGGTAGCTTTAATTTATATATGATTCAAATAAAAAATCATGGATTTAGAGCTAGAATCAATCAAAAAGAACAAACATCTAGTACAGCTGTCTCATTTTAAAGTGAAGGAAACTGAGTCACAATTTCTGATAGCTTTGGTCAAGATAAGAGATGTAGAAATTGGCTGAGTTGTGGTTTAATGTTAAGCCTATAGACTCTAAATCTAGTGTTCCTTCCAGGTACTCCACTGTTTAATTCTAGTGTTTAATTCTTTTGCATATCTTTCATTTCGTGAATGCCTTTCCATCTGTCAAACCTTTTATTAGATAAATGAATCTTATAAGCATCAGCAATATCTCACATGTATTATATTGGCTAATATGACAAAAAAGGAAAATGATAAATGTTCAGGGGTGGGAATGTGGAAAAAACAATTGGGACACGAATATGCTGTTGGTGGAACTGTGAATTGACAGAACTGTTCTGCAGAGCAATTTGGAACCATACCCAAAGGGCCACCAAACTGTATATACCTTTTGACTTAGCAAAGCCATTACTAGGTCTATATCCCAAAGAGAACAATGAGAGGAGGAAAGGACCTACTTATACAAAGATATCTATAGCAGCTTTTTTTTGTGGTGGGAAAGAATTGGAAACTGAAAACATGTCCTTCGATTGAAGACTGACTGAATAAGTTGTGGTATATGATTGTAATGGGATACTGTTGTGCCATAAGAAATTTTCTCTCTTTCTCTGTCTCTCTCTCTGACTCTGTCTCTGTCTGCCTCTCTGTCTGCCCCCCCCCTCTCTCTCTCTTCTCTCTCTCTTCTGTCTCTCTCCCTCTCTCCCTCTTTCTCTGTCTCTCTCCCTCTCTCTCTTCCTCTCTCCCTCTTTCTCTTCCTTTCTCTCTTCCTCTCTCCCTCTCTCTCTTTCTCTCTCTTCCTCTCTCTCTCCCTCTCTCTCCCTCTATTTCTATCTCTCTCTTCCTTTCTCCCTCTTTCTTTCTCCCTCTCTCTGTCTTCCTCTCTCTCTCTCTCCCACTCTCTCTCTCCCTCTCTCCCTCTATCTCTATCTCTCTCTCTCCCTCTCCCTCCCTCTCTGTTGTGTTAGTTGAAAATTGGGGTCCATTTGAGCCTTAAATATTTAGATATATGACATAAACTTCCTGTGGATGTTTAGGGGACTTTGAAGCTACATTTCCCATGATGCCTCTTAGGAAGGAAGTGTGATTACATAGAGAAGAGTATAAGACTCCTGAGGTGATTGGGAGACACTCTCTTTCCTATGAAGCAGTCAGGTGGGCAGAAGGTAATGGTGGGCAATTTGAATTAGATCTTAGCAGGCGCATGGTCTTTTTTAAATTTACCAACATGGCTTTAAATAAAATATTGATACTTTTATCTATATCCATCTACATCCATTTTATTCACAACACTGTCTGTCTCTCTCTGCCATATACACACACAAATACACACACACACACACACACACACACACACACACACAAATCTGTAAAGGCTCATATGATAGTAAAGTGAGCAGAACCAGGAGAATGTTCTTCATAGTAATAACAGTGAAAAGAAGTTGTGAATGACTCAACAATTGAAAGATCCAGGATGATTCCAAGGGACTCATGATGAAAAAGACACTCCACTGCCATAGAAGGAACTGATGGGAGTCTAAATGCAAATTGAAGCAAACCATTCATTCTTCACTATTTCCTTCATGAAGTTCTGTTCACTGTGATATATGTCTTCTTTCCCATATGAAAATATGTATTGTAACTATACAACCCATATCATATTACATGCCATCTCAGGGAGGAGAGGGGGCTGCGAGGGATCAAGGGAGAGAACGTATATCACAAAATGTCAGCAAATGATTATTAAATTTTTTATCAACATGTAATCTGGAAAAAAATTAAAATTATTTTTTTAATCAGTGCTAAAATGCTTACACGGGCAACACCATCATCTGATGACCCTACTTTGGACCAAAAATTGTTCCTTGTCTCAGAAAGAAAAGAATCATGCCCAAAGGAGAGAATATTATGGACAAATTGAACTAATACATAGCCTTTTGTGCAACCAATCACAGTTACTGATTGACCGTCTTTAAGGTCCAAGAGAAAAGCTAGGACCCAAGAAATAAAAGTGGGCTCGTACTTGAAGATGCTCCTTTCCAGGGCCCTTTATTTCATCCACTGTGTTCTCTTTTTTCTCTAGTCATGGAAAAATTGTCCAGAGAACCTTGTCATGGTCATTTCATATGGTCCACAGCCCTCCCTAAATCCTCCTCATTTTTCCCATTCCATCCTTCTCCTATGGCTTCCACATGCTAAGCTTCTCAATTCTCCTCTATACGGATCATGAAATTATCTTTCTGAAGCATAGATCTGACTGTTCATATGAGCTCCGTGGTTCCCTGTTGCCTCCAGAAGAGAATATAAACTACTCAGCCTGTAATTTTAAACCTTTCACAATTTGCCTCCAGAAACATTTCCAGACTTCCTTCATTTTGCTCTCACCCAGTCCACATTCCAAGCAAACAGGCCTACTGGCTATTCCTTGGACTTGGCATTCATCCTCTTACCTTGATCTCTTCATCCGGGCCGTCTCCTTCCCTCCGCATGCCTGCAAAACACGCCCTACTTGACCTTAAAGACTAGCTTCAGTACCGCTTTCTGGAGAAAGGGACTTCCCTGATGCACTGGTTGGTGAATGCTCTCTCCCTTCTCTAATCATCTTGCATTTACTTCTCAGTTTATACGTTATCTCCCCATCCCTACGGTGTAAGCTTCTTGAGGGCAAGTCCTGCATTTCTGCCTTTGTAACTCCATCACTTGGCACCCCATATTGCACAGCATAAATGATTGTTATTGTTGAGGCCGAAAAGAATTAAATAAAAAGGATGATGGCATCTCTTTGTTGGGGGAAAGTGATCAAATCAACACTGCTCTGGTGGCATCTCCCAGAAAGCCGTGCTCTGTTCGCTCATTTTTATTTTGGGGATGAGATCTTTGATTTCATCAGTCAGGAACTCCAGCTCTGAAAATGAGCACCTTCCCCAACATGTAGAAGCCATTCATCTATAATTTAGATTCTTGGAAAGTAACCGGGGATGCTGAGAAAAGAAATGATTTACTCCAATCGCAGAGAGTATGTAGTCAAGAAAGGATTTGAACCCAGCTCTACCTGACTCGGTGTTTGGCCCCATATCCTGCAATACTAAAGCTGCTGCTTCAAGATTTGTTCTTTGTAGGTTGTAAACCACCGGCCATCAGGCTGGATAATGGAGGGATTTGGACGATGCTCTTCCAAGTCCTCTTGTGACAGGGTAAAATGCAACCCGCCCTGCCCCCCACCCCACCCGCCACCCACACACAGAGCACACCCGGCAGAGATTCTTACTTCTCTGCCAAAAAGGAGGAAAAAATGAAACAGGCCTATTCCTTCCCCTCCTGTGTTCAAAGCCTGGAAGGGGGCCAGCACCCTAATCAGTTCTCATTGGCCCTGGAGGAATCACAACCTTTTGTAAAACATAATAAAGGGCATAACATCATGATAAAATGCATGAAAAGGCAATGCCTTTGGTTGGGAACTCAAAATAATTCAGCAGAACAGATGGATTGCATTGGTTTGGCCTTATGGAGGACATGAAAGGGCTCATTTTATGGCAACTCCAAAGTCAGGGAAAACATCCAACTTCCCCTGGACCAGTCTGAGTACCTGCCTGAGCCTGGAGGACTCCATCTTCTCTAATCATTTTTGAGGGAGTGATGGATTAGGCAATGTTTTCCACTGGAATACCTCATTTTCTGAAGCTGTTTCATTCACTGACCCTGTCTGGAGCTCTGCTTACATTGAAATTCCCAGAGGCATACTCTGTCCACCACTTTGCAAACGAAGAAACAAATTAAGTGGAAAAAAGGTCAGAATCAGAGCCACTGACTACTACTTCTATGTTCTGGGAAAGTTAAGTCAAGCCAAGAAGAAAATCCTATCATTTTCCTGGGTCTTAGTTCCCTCGTTTATTTAGAAGGAAAAAAGGGAACTGAGTTTGTTAAACTCTACTTATAAAGCATTTATCCCCTGACTCCTA
The DNA here is from genome assembly GCF_016433145.1 of Gracilinanus agilis. Taxonomy (NCBI): domain Eukaryota; kingdom Metazoa; phylum Chordata; class Mammalia; order Didelphimorphia; family Didelphidae; genus Gracilinanus; species Gracilinanus agilis. The sequence continues at coordinate 10,407,071 of NC_058134.1, read as the reverse complement.
TGGTCAGGTCCTGTGCTATGCCCTGAGGAGAGAGAGACAAAAAGGAAACAGTCCCTACCCTTAAAAAGCTTCCATTCGATCAGAGGTAAAAGCGTGTGTGTGTGTGTGTGTGTGTGTGTGTGTGTACATGTTTCTAGGTAAGAGTTTATACATATGTATATCTGTATATAAGAAAGATCTTTTTGTCAAATGATGTCTTCTCTGGGGGTAGAGGAGAGAGTGAGTGCAAGAAGAAGTTAGCTGAGTATTTGGATATAACAAACAAATTAATTTTAAAAAAAAGAATAGATCCAAATTCAATTGAATGCAGCCAAATACAAAGCCATTGGTGAAGGAGGGCACAAGCATTTGGGAGAGTGGAGGAGAAATCAAGAAAGATCTCGGGTAGAACATGGTGTTTCAATAAGATCTTGAAGGAAGTTGAGCATTTGATGAGGTACTGAGGAAAAAGAGCATCCTAGGAAAGGAAGTTGCCCAGGACAATGTTACAGAGCTAGGACTGTGAGTTCTGTGTGTGAGGAACAAAGATCTTTCTTCTGGCTGGATCCTCATATTCTAGAAAGTGACAACAAGACTAAATTGTGGAGGGTTTTTAATCCTAAGAAGGAGAAATATGTGTTGAGAGACTGAGGAATCCAGGATAATTCTGCATTGGAGACACTGGAAGACTAGAGAAATTAGTGATACTCTCTATTCAACCAAAAAAGGAAAGGATGAAGGAATGGAGGGTTTTGGTGGACAAATAATGAGTTCTACTTTGGATATGTTCTACTTGAGATGTCTCTAGGAGAGCCAATTGGAAACATCCAGTAGGTGATTGATGATCTGAGACAGGAATTCAAGAAAGAGAATGGGGCTGGATATAGATCAAGGAGTTATCTACATAGAGATCAAAAATAAATTCATAGGAGCTGAAGTCACCAAGAGAGTAAGTGCAGAAAGGGAAGAAAAGGGGGCTAAAAATCTAGTACTGGGGTATATCCACAGTCATGGATAATAACACAGCCAGGGAGATTGAGAATAATCAGACATATAGGAGAACCAACAGAGAATATTGTCATAGAAAACTCAATGAGAAAAAAGCATCTGGAAGAATGTGGTTAAGGATATAATATGAGAATATAACAGAGGATTCAAGGAAAAAGAATGAGAAAAGGCCAACAGAACAGGCAATTAACACATTACCTGCAGTTTGACCTTATGGGATAATGATGGCTTCAGAGGCAGGAAAATTTTATTTCAAGACCTGCTTCCAATGCATACTGACTGTATGACCCTGGAAAAGTTGCTTGCCCAAATTTGTGTTCAAGGCAACTCTTTTAAGTCTGTTTACATGAAAAGAAGGTGCCAGTGTGCCTTAGTAGGAAGAGTTTCTCCCATCAGATTTGCATCTAACCTTTCTTCTATCCCTAATAAAGCAGCACTAGGAAAGGGGAAACTCACAATAGAAGCAACACATCTTGTCTGAGAACTGGAAAATGTGTGACCATTTGTGATTGACCCAGTCCCTCTGCCCTGATGGACTGAGATTGAAGATGGATATTTCAGGGAAATAGAATGATTTGGACAGCTCCTTTGGAAAACTGGAAGCCCCATTTTATTAGAATGGAGGGAGGGGGCAACTGGGTAGCTCAGTCGATTGAGAGCCAGGCCTAGAGATGGGAGGTGCTAGGTTCAAATCCGGCCTCAGACACTTCCCAACTGTGTGACCCTGGGCAAGTCACTTGACCCCCATTGCCTACCTTTACCACTCTTCCACCTAGGAGCCAATACACAGTACTGACTCCAAGATGGAAGGTAAGGGTTTAAAAAAAAAAGAATGGAGGGGATGGCATGAGCAAAGAGACACTATACTATTTTATTCTGTCATCTCCCCCTTCTCTCTGGATTTCTATAGGGAACTCCCAGAGCTGATAGGAGTCAGCACCTCCTCTGTATCTCATGGTCTTAGAGAAATACCACTGCAGTGGCCAGTTAGACAACTCAATGCCTATATGACAAAAAGAGCAACAAAAAACAATGCACCTGATATTTCTTGAGAGCTTGCAGAACACTTCTCAGATATTCTCCCATCGCCTTACAACAGCAATTTTGAGTTGCGTGCTATCATTAAACCCACTTTACAGATGAGGAAACCAAAATCTTAGGAATTTAATGGAGTCAGCAAATTACAGAACTGAGATTAAAACCAAGATCTTTCTATGTCCAAGCCTAGAATTCTTTCCACAATATCACATAACCCTCTCAATATCCAGTGATCTCTGAAGCACTTACAGAAGGGAACTATAATATTGAAAGAGCTGACAACATAACTATTAAAAAATCCATAAAAGGAAATATCTAAATGTTTGCTTGAAAATACTCCTAATCTGCAAGAAGTAATTCTTTGAAAAAAAAAGTGATCATTACCTCTACTTATCCAGATGTCATTGATGCTTTTGTGATGCACAAAGGGTATCTCTCGAATGGTGAGAAGATGTCCAGCCCAATTCCATTCTCCATCTTGTGTTTATCATGGTGATATAGCAGCCTTCTTATCTTAGCACTTCCTAACACATTGGGAACAACCTACTTCTAATCTTTTTCATTATTACTAGCCTTCCATATGCTCTTAAATAACAAAATAAACACCAGCAACAAAAGCAGGCCTCTCTCTTTCTGTCCACGTGGTGGTCAAGTTGGGGCAATGATGGGATTTTTTTTTCTAGCTCCCCTTCTGATTGGGTTAGCACTCATGGGAACCAAGCACACCTGAGTGGACACATCTATCTTAGAACAGTGACACTGCCTTATCTCCTCGTAAGATTCCCTGTAAGAGGGATTTTCATTCAGAGACAATCCATGGAGCTCAACAAGTTCTTTTTCTCCATATGCAACAGTCAGTTTCTCCAGCTCTGAGGAGAATTTCATAATTGCAACCTCGCACCAATCTGCTCTCATGTTGCCATCTACTTAGATAACTCTAGAAAACAAATCTTTGGTGTTTGACTTAATCTGAAGTGTTCAAAAATCTGCTGGGTTGGTGGCCATGGCAAAGTGATATAGTCAATTTGTCATCAGAGATCAGAGCTTCTTCAAGAACTAATCTATATATCATTGTATGCAAGGATAGATTAATATATAGGATATACATTAAATATAAATAACTAATATGTAGGATATAGAAATATATAAGGATAGACTATATATTTCAAGTAATATATCTTGTGAAAAACAGAATCTCTGGACACGGATGTATGGGGAGTAAGGGATTTGTCTCTACCTCAGCTCCTCTGATGTTCATAAAGCTTTTATTAAATCCAGACCCTTGATTCATGTACTCATATAGGAACACTGAAAATCACCAGGCAAAGGCAACAGACTCTCATTTCCTTGGAATAGATTAATACTCTATATTAGCACCTTATTTTACATTTAGAAAATTACAGAATGGATATTACATTTGGTAAAGTCACTTACAAAAAGAGTGACATGATGATTGTAGTCTTTGCTTGAGAGTTTGGAAGACTTGGTTTCAAATTCTGCCTTTGACATATGTATAGGCTTAGGCAATTTATTTAACTTTTCTGGGCCTCAAGAGACCTAATGAATCAGTTATTTCCATTTTATTGTTTATTGCTTTTCCATTATTTTATTATTCTCATTCTCTTTTGCCTTGCATCAGTTCATAGAAGTCTTCCCACGTTTCTCTAAATTCTTCCTAGTCACTGCTTCTTTTAACACTAAATTATGTAGAAGATGACCCGATTATAGATTTAGAACAGAAAGGAATCTTAAAGGCAGGCCGCTGTGTCCCACCCCCTCATTTTACAGTTGAGGAAAATGAGATGTTAAGAGACAGGGTAACTGAGGAGCCAGGAGGCAAAGTGGCTTGCCCGGGGTCAAACAGATAGAAAGTATCTAAGGCAGGATTGGAAATCACATTTTCCTAGCTTGAAGCCCGCTACCCTAACTGCTATACCATGTTACTATTATTAACTTATAATAACACATTCCTAGAGCAACTTTATTAACAAAGTATACCTTATATCTCATTTAATGCTCACCACCACCTTATGAGTAAATACTAGTATTATTTTTATTTTACATGGGGGGAAACTGAGGCTTGGGAGAAATATAATTACTTGCCTAGGATCACATAGCTAGTAAATGTCCCAGGTGAGACTGGAACTCAGGTCTTGTTACCTTATAATCCTATTTTCTAGCCACTAATAAACTCTATTTACCACAGTTGGTTCAGCCACTCTCTTGGAGTACAGGGATTACATAGATTATTAGCCATGCTTTACAAATGAGGACGCTGATTGGCTCAAAGCCAAATAAATGGGAAGTTACAGTGAGTCAAGGGGTTGAATTTATGCTTTTCCTACCACATATCTGAAAGTGACACCCCAAACCCTGCAGCATGAAAGGAAGGGCAGGAGAGGGGAAGCTTCCAAAGCTTAGAGCCTGAGGAAAGGTCCATCAAGGATATACAAAGGGTTTGGAATGATTCAAGGATGCCCATTGGCTAAAATATCCTCAGGCTCAAGTGAGGGCTTCTGGCTTGCCATCTTAGAAGATGAATTTGTCAACAACCAAAGCCTAAAATATTGCTTTTCTTTCTTTACTCCCCTCTTCTAAACCTTCAGTGACTCCCTATCACCAGCTGTATGAAATCTAACTCCCTGTGACCGTCTGTTGCTCACAGTCTACCCTAACCAACCCATATTATTTGCCACTCTCCAATGCATGCAGTAACTCAGATTTGGCCAGACTCTTCGTTGTCCCCCAAATATATTCTGCAAATTCTGCCCTCTGCGTTCCCATTATCCCTCCTGTCCAGGGTGCTGCCTTGCTCTCCTCCCTTCCCCCTACGCCACTCTAGATTCCACCCATCTCTCAAAGCCTATGATTAGTTCAGCCTCCTCTGGGAAGTTCATCTCAATGACTTGAACTTTCCTTTATTTCTTTCCCTTGAACTCCCTGTCTTCCTGGAGCATCCTTCAGACAAGGTATGACTGAAATGCGAGCTCCTCTGTCCTTTCCATGGTTGCCTCCTCTATGTCATCCCACTCTACCAGAATCGTAGCACCATTCATTTGGCCAGATCTTTCTGTACTTCAGTCCTCTGGTGGACCTATGATCTCCTCAATGTGGGCATTTCTTCCAGGGATGCAAGTAGCAACTCATCCATGCCTGCCCACTTAGCACCATGCTTTTCTCCAAGTTCATAACAGTGTATCCACCCAGCCTCCTGGAGACTTTCCTCCCTTTCTCCTCACACTGGGAAAGGCCATTTTGGCCCATGTTACATGACTACCTCATTTTCTGAAGATCCCCACCCCCTCACGCTCCCTCCTCTCTAAGCACCTTCTCCACATCCTCCTGGGCAGCTTCTTCTTCACCAAACTTCTGTTCTTTTCTCTTGAGTCTCTTCCCCCTCCCCTAACCTTCCTCATGTTCTGCCACCCTGAACGTTGATCAATTCAGCTAGGCTGCTCTTCTAGAAGGGATGTGTCAGGCTATCCCTCAAAGGGCTCACTTGTTAGTCCATTGCCCTTTCTGAAACAAAGATTTCCTCCCTGGCTGCTACGCCCCCACTTAGATGATTTCCCCCATTAAAATGTAAGTTCCTTGAGGATACGGTTATCTGCTTTTATATCTATTTTTATTTCTTTCTCCAGCCCTAAGTGCTGTGGTTTAGATGCAATAAATTCCTTTTCGTTCATCTTCTGTATATGGCACGGTGTCTAGGCCCCCTGCCAACCTGATCTCTCTACTCTGGATACCTCACCATTTGTCATCACCCTTCCTAATGAGGGGCTCAGGACCAATAGTGGCACCCTGACTACCTGGCCTGTAGGCACTGAGCAGCACTTGGAGGTTTGGAGGTTTCTTGATAACTCTCATCACTACAGCCATTTGTCCAAGCCTCGGCATTGAGACTACGGCCTTCCCTTCCCCTCCTTTATTTTAGGGGTCCTATGATTTCACTGACAGAGAGAGCCCAGAGTCAAGAACAGTCTTCTCCAAGGCAGATTGCTATCCATCGGCTCAGTGAGTGCCCTCTAGATTCCCCTCATGGAGCACCTCTGACCTCATTTCTTACCTCGCACTTGCTCAGGAGCCCAGTTTCTTGCAGGCGTGACCAGATGCTCTGGATCCTCCCAGCATGCTCAGGATGAAGGGCAGAACGGCCGCAGATGCACTGATGCTTCAGCATCATAGCGTCATAAACTAGGCCTTCCACATGGAAAGAACACAACAACCACAAATTAGGGAGTGCTGCCCAGGGATGCCCTCCTACAATTCAATCCTGGTGGGCTCTGGGGGAGTCGGAGTTCTTCCACCAATGATGGGCCCCACCATCCACAGCCAGAGATGGTCTCCCAGAGCTGCTGTGGCTCTTTCATATGGATCCTAGGTCAAGGGCTTGAAGGGTTCTGATACTCCAGCCCCTTCATTTTATAGTTGAAAGCCCAGGTGGGTTCTGACTTGTCCAAGATAGTAACCCAGCTAGCAAGCATCAGGGGCAAGATCTGAACACTCTTGAGTTAGGGCTCTTTCCACTGGGCCATATTGCTTCTCTCTGTACCCAGCATGGCGATGAGTGCTTCTTGGGTAAGTTAGCTGAACTGGGCCTCAGACACTAGACCTCAGGCTCTATTGGAAGTCTCATCAGATCAGGAGTAAAGCCAAGGCAAGACCAGGCAGCAATCATTAATTGAGTACCTACTGTGTGCCAGGCACTTTGTCAAAGCTTGGATCCCCCTGAAATAGGCTCAAGAACAATAAGGGTGCAATTCCTTCCATGTGGGAGCATCACAGGAAGAATTTAATGGGACAAGTTAGAATAATAATTGTTATTATTACTCAGCTTTGTAGTCAGGGAAGGAAATCATTTAAAAACACGTGTGTGTTTATATGTACAAATATGTGTATGTGTGTCGACACACACATAAAGACAATCAGACAACTAGGAGGCTTCCTTGAGGTCTCATGAATAAGCCGGGCTCCCAGGGTGGGTTGTATCAGGATGTCCCTCTCCATGACTATGTACATGAATGGACCTAAATTCCCACATCACCATTCAGAGATGGGGCTGGGAATGATTTGAAGTTACTCACCTGGCAGGTGTGTGTGTGTGTGTGTGTGTGTGTGTGTGTGTCAGACCTCTCACCCTGCCCAAGCACTCAGTCTGTCTTCTTCACTGGGCTTAACCTATGTTCCCACTGTGGAGGCTGTGAGACTAAAGTGTTTTTGGACTTTGGCTCAGTTTCTACAGACTAAAATTGCTTTGACATTTGCAATGCCACATCCAAGACAATTGCTTTCAACTCTTTCCCCATCACCTTCCTGCAGGGCCTGATTGTAAAGCAGGCCATGATGTCCTAAAAGTATTGCTGAGAAATTAGAATTCTTAATAGAAATTCCAGGAAGCCCCAAGAACTTTGGGAAAGGCCTGGCTTAAGAAGATGTTCATTCAGGGTCAAGAAAAGTCTGGAAGCCCCAAGAACAGGGATCTCATCTTGATGAAATCTCAACAAGATGCCAGCAGAGAGAGCAGAGCATCCCTCGCTCTTACATCAGGTCCCTCTCAGCCCTTTCCAAGAGCAAGAATGGATTCGCTTCATCCCTCCTAGGATTCCTCTGTGAAGGGTTTGCTTCTGTTAATTACTAATTATAATATATAGTAATAAATACTATAATAATAAGTAATAATTCCCCTCTCTGTACATATCACAGGATATCAGTCCTCTCAATCCGTCACTCAAACCTCAAAGTGGGCCTCAGGCTTCTCTTGGCCTTACTTTCCTCATCTATAAAATAGGGGAAGAATGAGTCATCTCTGAGCTTACTTCAGGATCTCAAAGCCCTGAGAACCTAGAGTATCTCTTTGAACTTGTGTCATGTGAAGATCTCTATCTCTCTATCATCTAACTATCTATTATTTCTCTATCTCATTATCATCTATCTATTATCTCTCTATGTCACTATCATGTATCTATCATCTATCTCTATCTTTCTATCATCTATTATCTATTATCTATCTCTCTATCATCTATCTATTATCTCTCTATCTCATTATCATCTATCTATTATCTCTCTATGTCACTATCATGTATCTATCATCTATCTCTATCTTTTTATCATCTATTATCTATTATCTATCTCTCTATCATCTATCTATTATCTCTCTATCTCACTATCATCTATTATCTATCTCTATCATCTATCTATCTGTTATCTATCTCTCTATCATGTATCTATCTATTATCTCTCTATCTCACTATCATGTATCTATCTATTATCTATCTCTATCTCACTATCATCTATCTATTATCTATCTCTATCTCTCTATCATCTATTTGTCTATTATCTATCTCTCTATTATCTATCTCTCTATCATCTATCTATCTATTATCTCTCTATCTTGCTATCACGTATCTATCATCTATCTCTATCTTTCTATCATCTATTATCTATCTATTATCTATCTCTCTATCATCTATTATCTATCTCTCTATCTCTCTATCATCTATCTCTCTATTATCTATCTCTATCTCTCTATCATCTATCTATCTCTCTATCATCTATCTCTATCATCCATCTCTCTATTATCTATCTCTCTATCATCTATCTATTGATTGATCGTAATGGATATGGGGTTTTGTTTAGTCATTTTCAGTTGTGTCTGACTCTCTGTAACTCCATTCAGAGTTTTCTTGGCAAACATACTGCAGGGGTTTGCCATTTCCTCCTCCATCTTCTTTTTCTGATAAGAAACTGGGGAAAACAGGGTTAAGTGACTTGCCCAGGGTCACACAGCTATTAAGTGTCTTAGACCAGATTTGAAACTCACAAAGATGAGTCTTCCTGACTTTAGACCTGGCACTCAATCCACTGCTCCACCTAGCTGCCTCACATAAATGTATATGCATATACACATGCATGAACATATTTATAGTTATATGTTTATGTTATATTTATTATATAACATATAACTACATAACTAAAATATATTGCATTTGATGAATAAGTATGATGGATCTATTATACTGAATTAGGAAATTTAATAAAACCTCTGCTCATTTTCTATATATGTGTGCATATATTAAATCGGAGCCAGAGAAAGACAGGCACAGAGAGAGGCTAGTGATCTGGATTACAATCAGAAAAACTGAGTTCAAATTCTGCCCTTCTCCCTTTGACACTTATTAAGTGTCTGTTTGACTCTAGGCAAGTCACTACAGGTCTCTCTCTGGGCCTCAGTTTCTTCACCAGTAAATGTCAGAGTTGAACTTGAGATCCTCTAATTTCCTTTTCGGCTATAACTCTGTGATTCTAGAAGCCAAAGGCTGCATCCTTGGGGTGGGTAGGGGGACTCCTATCATCCTAAGGTCTGTATGATGAGGAGGAACCAGGATATTAAATGTTTTTTTTTCTTTTTTCCTGTCATTGTTATTCTGTCACCATAACGGGTAAGGTGGCAGCTATTGCCAGAAACCTGGATGAGGGCACCCACCTCTCGTCTCCTCTTAGGCCACTGGCAGCCACCCTCCAAAGGTTGATCTTGCCCAGACTGCTGGGTCAGTGCTTCTAGACCGGCCTTCATAAGGAAGACCTGGCAGAGATGTCTGAAGGAGAAGTCAGAGGGAGCTGAATCCAAGAGGAACTGGGGAACAAAGCCAGGCACTGTGCTGACTGCTGGATGCTCACAACTACTCTGCCAGGTAGGTGCTGGTATCATTCTCATTTTATATTTGAGGAAACTGAGTTAAATTCAAGTTAAATGACTTGCCTAGGGTCACATAGTTAGAAGGTATTTGTGGTCGGATTTGAACTCAGGCCTTCCTGACTTCAGGCTCAGTGTTCTATCTACTGTACCTACCACCAGCTGCCTCAATATTTTCAGCCTTCAGTGCCTTCTAAACTCATCCTCCCTTTTTGGGCAGGATCTGGGAGATCCTGGCAGTGGGGACTGAAGGCATCGAATCTCTAGACTGACATCAGAACTTTTCCTTTTCTCGCCACTCTCCAGCTACTGAGCGGTGCTGATGGGAGCGTCTGTGCGCCAGCTCAGGGGATGGATCCGGGCACCAGAGAGCGGCTGCTACGTGGCCTTCTTTCCCTTTAGATCTATAGGGAAGAACATCCATGGATGGGCGCTTGTAGAGCCAAATAGGGAATGCTGGTCCTTCTTGAGGCCGTGCTCCTGATGTCATGCCTATAAGAAGGAGTATGTTAGGTGCCCCCACAAAAAGATCTTTGATATGGTGGGAATTATAACAACATGTGGCTTACGGGGGAAATCGGGCAATGGAGTCGAGCCAGAGCCCCACGGAGAAGGCAGAACCGAGAAGGTGTATTTCATTTCCTTTGGATTCTGAAAAAAGAACTGGAGGAAAATCTGCCAAATGAGTATTATCACTGCATGCGTGTGTGTGTGTGCGCACACATGGGCACGTGTGTACGTGTGTATCAATGCCACTGTCAGCCTCAGGCTCATGAGCAGATGCTAAAATATATCTCTATTCACGTCCCATTTTGAAAGTTTTATTGGATCTCTTTTCTCTTAAGTGCTAATTCAGGAAAGGAAAAAAAATGAATATATAGATTTTCACTGTTCATTGTGACTAAAAACAAATAATTGCCAAGTTACTTTCTCTTCTTGAGGTTCTCATTATTGAATTTATAAAGCCCAACGTCCCGGGCTGGAACACACTCAAGCACAGAAGGACTGTGTTCCGTTGTTTTCAGTTGTGTCTGCCACGGTGTCACCTCGTTGGGGGTTTTCTCGGCAAAATTACCGGAATGATTGGCCATTTCCTTCTCCACCGTCCCCATTTTACAGATGAAGAAACCAAGGTAAAAAGAGTGAAAGGACTTGTTCAGGGTCACACAGCTAGTAAGTGTCTGAAGATCATTTTTAATTCAGGTCCTAGTGATTCCAGGTCTGCCATTCTATCCCCTGATCCCAAGCATTTAATATTCATTCAATTAGGAAGATAGGACTATAGCGTGGAAAGGTACAGATGGACTCTGGTGTCAGAGGACCTGGGTTTGGGACTTGACTCTGCCCCTGACTTCCTGTGTGATCCTGGATAAGTGGCTAGACCTCCCCAGGGACTCAGTTTCCCCAAGGTAAAATGAGGCAGATGGTTTAGATGGCCTGTAAGTGTGGTAGATGTGAAGGAGATGGATCTCTGGCCTTGGAGTCAGAAAGACCCGAGTCCAAATCTGCCTCAGATACCTCCTGCCTCTGTGACCCTGGGCAAGTCACTTAACCTCCTTCAGACTCAGTTCCCTCATCTGTAAAATGGTCATCCTATAGTCTCTACCTTTCAGAATCATTGCAAGAATAAGAGGAGATATTTGTAAAGCACTTTACGAATCTCAAAACATTATGTAAATATTGTTATTATTGTTATTATTATTATTATTTTATGTAGGATCCTTCTCTAAGTATCACTTAGATACACTAGGCTGTACCAGGCCCAGGAGTCATGTCCTGGCTGTAGAACTTCAACGTCGCCGGTAGGAGCACCCAAAGTCAGAATGATTTCAGTCAACTCGAGGGATCCCTAGAATGGCACGTTGCTGTCATTATTTGCTCACAGACCGCTGGGGGCTTGGATCCTCTCCTTCAGGTCCCCTCCCAGGGATGGGCCCACGGCAGGGACATTTAGGGATGAAAAGTCGCTTTTCCCTCCCGCCTTTTGGTTGTGGGTATTTTCCCCGTAGACTGAGACTGCCGTGAGTCACCATTTCACGGTTCAGTAAAAGAGAAGCTCCCTGAGGGCAGGCACCAGGCCGTTTTGACTGCCGGCTTGGGCTTAGAGCTAGGCCAGCCTCCCCCTCCTTCAGCCCAGGCTCCCTCTGTAGAACGGAGGCGGAAGAGCCTGCCTGCCCTCCCAAGGGTGCCACGAGAACATCACAGCGAGGGCACCGTAAACTTAGCAGCCCGGCGGCCTCGCAAACCACCATTCTTCTTGTTTCTGCTCCGAGCCGGGCCCACGGCCTGGGCTTTAATTAACAGGCGTTTGGCTGGCCTCGATTGTTCCGGAACAGAACGGCCCTTCTCCAGGCTCGCCCAAAGGCGGTCCTTTCGGGACCCTCCAGCATCCAGTTTCCCTGAGCTCCCTCCAGCGCCCCTTCTCGAGTGAGTCCATGAAAAACGAACTCTGGGAAAGAGAAAAGCATCGGGAAAGCGTCGCCCTCCGTAACACTCTCCAACAGACCAAGCAAAGAAAATGTTATCAGGCGGAAACGGTTTTTCGGGGGGAGCCACCACCCAGGTGGGCCCGTAGAGGAAGCCTTTGAACGAAGCCGACACGTTCCTTAAGAACGTCGGGGAGGCGGGCAGAGCGGCGGGCAGGGAAAGGTCTCGCCTCATCAGGCAAATGCTGCGAGCTGTCATCCGTGGGAAGACGTGCCCGAAGGAGCGCCCGGCAGGGGAAGAGCATCTGTTTCAGGGGAGGATTCCGGCCTCTCCGTAGGTTCGGGCCACTCGCGGCCAAAGACAGTCTTCCTAAGGACCCCGAAGGGGCTAACCGGAGAGCGCCGCGGAGCCCGCGAGCCCGAGGCTTCCCCGTTCGCCCCGCAGAGGCCCTCGCTGGGAGGTCGCTGGGAACTCGCCGGCCAAACGGCTGCGGCCCCGAACCAAGAAGGATGGCAGGAAGTGGTTCGTGTGGGAAAGGCAGCAGCGCCTGGAATGCGCTCGCGGTCCAGCACATTAGAAAAATGAATTCCTGGGCCGGCGTAATCAGCGATAGCCATCAGAGCTGAACAGCTCAGCGACTGGCCATCTAAGATGGTATCGAGGATTAAGCCGGGGCTTGTGGGAAAGGTATTGTGACCTTCGCCAGCAGCGAGGGTTGTGTGAGGACACCAAAGCCACAAAAAAACAAGCTCTGACTCTGAGAAAAGAAAAGAAAGACAAGAAAAAGGTGGCCCTTCTTCTGATCCCTCCAAGGGAGAGTTTGCGTGGTCCTGGGCCAAAAAAACCCCCGTGGAGTCCCTCGGAGAGCACGCGAGGCCATCCTTGTTAGACGTCCTCAGGACAGTCGGCACCGCGAAGGGGCCAATAAAGCTTTTCCTTTGCCCTCATTCCCTCCACCCTACGGACAAGGGCTGCTGCCTCTGAAGGCGAAGCAGCGTCCTTCTGGAAGGAAGGAGGGTCCTCAGCTCTGTCAGTGGCTGAATCTTCTCACTTTTCTCTGGAAAAGGGGCCGATGGCTCTGAGTGTGCTGCAGGGCCGTCCCACACCGAAGACACCTTCCAGAGCGGATCTAGACTCTGAGCACGGAGGGGCACCTCCGGGCTACAGGGAGGCGCCGGGGGAGGAGACTTGGGCCTCTCTATGTCTCATGGGGGTGCGCCCACACTGTGTATGAGTGTGTGTGTGGGAACCCAGAAACCCACCTTTTCATTCCAGAGCACCAGGCCTCTGGCACCGTCCTCCCTGGCCTTGGAATCCTCGGCCCTTTCCTACAAGAGAGCTGCTCCATGGCAGCTGGAGGAAACGCTTGGCCACAGAGCCCTGCCCCTCCCCCCGTATCCCTGCAGCTGTCCGGGAATGTGGAAAAGAGGCAAAGCACGCAGCAGATGCCAGCTCCCTTCCTGGGGCACTATTCACCGGGAAAGGCTTTGGGGCAGGAAAATGCCCCGCGTGCCCACAATGCCATTTCCTTGGAGGTGGAGGCACGTCTAGAGCGCTGAGCACCCCTCTGAGCTTGCCCCGGTGGCCAGAGGCCAATCCCGAGGAGGCAAACGGAGGAGAGTTGAGACAAAGTCCTCTAGAAAATGTCAACTAAGTGGGAAAAAATGGTTTTTGGCCCAGACGTTCGTGCTAGTTTCCCCCTTTCCAAAATGGCCTGAGCACCTGTTGAAGTAGGAGCTAAAGTGTTATGTGATAACAATTTATGGGGCTGCGATCGCTAAGCCCCGGATTTATCGGCTGTGGCGACTGTCTCGGGGCCAACACAACCTTGTAAAACGAGGGCGAAGGGGGCTCCGACAGAGCACGGCTGCTACCGGAGGCACGAGGGGCATTTAAATCACTGGAGCCCAACCGAGTTACAAAGAAGTCTTGGGGGAGGCCTACCCGTCTCCGAGACACGTTGGAGGGTCCGATCCGCGGCCGGCTGAGGCAGCATCGGGGCGGCAGGGGAAGAGCGGGTCCTGGAGACGAGGACGTGTTTGTCGAAGCCGTCCGTGCCAGCGGGGGCCAGCGGAGCCGGGTACGTGGGGAGTGGGTGTCCGGGCTGGGGCTCCAGGAACGGCTGTCACCAAGAAAGCATCAGACACGTGAGAAAGGGGCACAGAGAGAGGGACACGCAGTACATTCAGTTCATTGGGTCAGCCAGCAGCAGCGGCGTCAAGCGGGGGCATAAAGAGAAAGAAAGCCAAGACCTCGTGGACAATCCGTGAAGCAGATGTTTCCCCACCGACAGCTAGAGCGGGCCTCCCCGCTTGGGCCTGGGGGATGGCAGGAAGCCGGCCTGGCCAAAGTGAAGGAAAGCAAACACCTTTCACCCCCAGGAGGAGGCGGTGGCGTGACCGGGGCGTCTTTCTATCTTTGGAGCAACACCTTGAGCTCCTTCAATCAATCAATCAATCAACGAGAGTCCATGAAAAACCTGCTAAGTTCCAGGGAAGCCAGGAAGCAGGCTGTTGGCTCAAGAAAAGGGGGGCTGCGTCTTCCCTCTCTAAATCTTCACCCCCACTAAATTCCAGTCATAAACCCAGACACGGGCAGTGCAATCTGGCCTGGAAACGGGGATCTTCTCCCCAAGTTTCCTATGGCTACGAGAGAGCATTATTCATTCCTAGCTCACGTTGTCCTTAACGGACAATCTCCAAAGCCGGCAGTGCCACCCAAGCCTGCTGCTACGTGAGAACTAGATGTGGAGAGCCCCGTGGAGTCCGGAGGAAGGACAATGAATAATGATTTTTTTTTCTCTAGCCAGAAAACTTAGGAAACATTTGAGCAAGTGGTGAGGAGGGCTAGTGGGTAGAGCACTGGACTTGCGTTTGAGAAGACCTGAGTTTGAATCCTACCCCAGAAACTTACTCACTGTATACCCTTGGACTGTACCTCTCTGAGCTGCTTTTTCCTCTCTGGAACACAGAGATAATACTATCGCCAACGCGATGCTGAAAATCCCGGGATATCATCCATGTAAATTGATTTTCTGTTTTTTTTCAACTAAACTGATTTTTCAAATGATGATATGATTCCCAAAGTTGAGCCAGTTAGTAGTAGTAGTAATGGTGAGAATGGCGCAGAGGGCTTGGGATCTGAATCCACAGAGAGTGAAGTCTTACCATTAAAATACACAACTCCACTGAACCTCAGTTTCCTCAAATATAAAAAGTTAGGCTAGGTAAGTCCCAGAGTTCCTTCTTATTCTGGACTGGTGGATCGGTGCTCTAATAATCCCCACATCTATAAAAAGCAATAATCAATACTGAGTAAATGTTAATAAATGAATATTCAAGAAGTATGTCTCTTGACTCAGTGGATTGGGAGCCACACCTAGAGACAGGAGGCTCTGGGTTCAAATCTGGCCTCAGACACTTCCTACTGGTGTGACCCTGAACAAGTCTCTTAGCCCTCATTGTCTTAGAACCAATAAGGGTTTAAAAATAAATTTAAAAATTTTTTATTAAAAATAAAGAAGTGGGGGGGCAGCTGGGTAGCTCAGTGGAGTGAGAGTCAGGCCTAGAGACAGGAGGTCCTAGGTTCAAACCTGGCCTCAGCCACTTCCCAGCTGTGTGACCCTGGGCAAGTCACTTGACTCCCATTGCCTACCCTTACCACTCTTCCACCTATGAGACAATGCACCGAAGTACAAGGGTTTAAAAAAAAAAAAGTAAATAGCTAAAAATAAAGAAGTGTGTCTCAGTTTTTCCCAAGTATTTTCAGCCATATTATTCATTTCTCAAAATATTTGTCTCAGAATAATTAGAATAATAATCTAATGATGGTTAAAACATTTAAAAGGTACCTTCCATATGTCATCGCATCTGAGTTGGCAACAGTCCTGGGAGGAGTGCAATATTATCCCTGCTTTATAAATGAGGAAACTAAGGCTGACAGAGGTGAAGAATCGCAGAGCCACAGAAGCAGGAGGGTCCTTGAAGTGGTCCTCCTCTCCGTCACCCTGCCCTTCAGGAAGGCTGCACGTCCAACACAGATGGGCCGCAGTGGACTCAATATTGAAAGCTCTCTAGAGAAGATTCCCAACTGCCAAGTTTTTACAACCTAAAACACCAGGAAATTCTTCATCTCAAATGGAATCCCTTGTGCTTCGTTTTAAGCCCGTTCTTGTCCATGCATGCCTAGTGGAGAGGCAGGACAGCTGGTCAGAATGCGTGGCCGGATAATCCTTCATTGATTTTTATGAGGAGGTTGGATGACTGGCGTTAGCCTCTGCCTTCCAGAGATGGGAGAAGGGAATGAGTCGCAGTGCCCAGCTGAAGCCAATCTGAGCGAGCCTCAGTATCAGAGCTGCCATGTTGGTGTCGAAACAGCAAAGTGACCAATACTCTCTCTCTGCACCAAATGGGTCTTTTAGAGTGATATCCGTACACACAAGTCACCTGAGTTTCAATAAATGCCTGCCATGGCTTCGGTTCTGTTACACTCTAAAAAGAGGAGAAATGTTCACATACCACTCACTGTACGTCATCTCACGAGAGATAATATTATTCTCCGCTTCTAAGGGACAGCTGGGGGCATCAGAGGGCAGAGAGGGCTGGGCCAGGAGTCAGAAAGCCTTATCTTCCTGAGTTCAAATCTGTCCTCAGACATTCACGAGTTTTGTGACCATGAGAAAGTCATTTAACTCCTCTGCCTCAATTTCCTCATCTGTAAAATGAACTGGGGAAGGAAATGACAAACCAGTCTGGTGTCTTTGCCAAGGAAATAGTAAATGGGGTCCTGAAGAGTTAGACATGACTGAAACAACCAAAAAACAATATCCCTGTGTCATAAAGGAGGAAATAGATTCAGATTGGGTAAATAGCTTGTTCAAGATCACGAAACTAATAGGGCTCAGAAGCAGGATTCAAATCAAGGTCTTGGCAGTTAGGAGGCACAGTAAGTGGACCATGAGGCCTGAGTCAGGAAGGTCTGAGTTCAAATCTAGCCTTAGACACTTACTAGCTATATGGCCCTGATTTGCTTAAATTTTATCTTCCTCAGTTTCCTAAATTATAAAATAAGTTCCCTGGGTTGTAGCAATGACCAAATGAGATAATACTTGTAAAGCACTTAGTACAATGTCTAGTGCTATACAGATTTAGCTGTTATTAGCTATTATTTCTTCGCTCCAAGGCCAGCACTCTACCCATTAGGCCAGAAGGATCAGTTTACCATGTTAGCTACCACCAATGATGGGGATTTTAAAACAGGATAAGGGGAAGAAGAGGCCCTTTTCTAGTTGACTCATTGCCAAGGAGAGTGATGACTCTGATTTCCCATTCCCATTGGCATGCAGCAAGACAAGGGTCATTATTCAGCCTTTTATCCTACTTGGCTACTGCTGGACAGAACTGTATCCAAGTCATCACCCAAATGGTCCACAAGAGCTCCTGTGCTTTTCCAAAGGTCAAAAGGGGACAATGTGTTTTTTGTTAATCTCCTCTCCCAAGGGGCTGCTGGGTAACTTGTTTCCCATATGAGGAATGGTGTAGGATCCCAAAGGAAGCTTCCACGATCTTATACTTCCCATCAGCAACGAAACACTAGCTGGTCCCCCCCAAGAACTTTGAAAATGTCACTCTACCAGCTTAATCCTATCTCAGAGCCCAGACCCTGGAGAACACTGAGTTCTTACTTGTTGGCCCCTGCTCTCTTCCACTACAAAGAACTCAGTGGCCTGAGAGGATTCAATGAAAGATTGGATCCAACCCCTTGAGATATATATATGTCTTGCTGA
>NC_058134.1:10358796-10388744 GCF_016433145.1 Gracilinanus agilis | reverse complement strand
ATAGAGAGAGAGAGAGAGAGAGAGAGATCCTTTATTCTATTCCATATTCCACAATCCTGATTCCACACAATATTATTTTTCATACGTGCTAAATAATATGTCCCATAAACATGAAGCCAAGGCAAGTCTTTATGTGCACAAGTCTAGTAAGGTCTCAAAATATGAGAAACGTACAAATAACATGATATCCCATGACCCAACAACCGAATATAGGATATAGCTGAAAACTACAAACATCTTCATTTAGCATCACCCCCTCCCCAAACTGAGGCAGTCACTGGGACTTGGCTTCCATTGTGATCTGTTTATGTAAACACAGTAAAAGTGAAGAGGGTTGGGCAGCATTGAATGCCTTCATGGGCTGGAAATAAGACTTTAAGGGCTTCTTCTGATTCTAACTCAATGCCATAGTAGACAATGGGGAGCATTATAACCACTCTCCCTCACTTGTAGGCTATAAATGATCCACTGATAACTATCTCTTGAAAAACACATTAATAGCTTTTAAAATAATTACTTAAAGATGTCCTCTTGCGAGAGATAACAAGGAAAACAAAATTATGTGGCCAGAGAAAAATCAAGGTTTAAAAATTCAATTTAAATATTTATTAAGCTGAAATATTATTGTGCTATGAGAAATGATGAGCAAGATGGCTTCAGAAAAACCAGGGAAGACTCAAATAAACTGATGTAATGTGAAGTGAGTGGAACCAAGAGAACATTGAAAATCTAACGGCGATATTGTATGATGATCAACTGTGAATGACAGACATTCTCAGCAACGCAATAATCCAAGATAATTCCGAAGGACTCAAGATGAAAAGTTCTGTTCAGATCAAATATAATTGACTTTGCTACTAAAAGCAATGCAATGACCCCGGACAACACTGAGGGACTTATGAGAAAGATGCTATTCACATCAAGTGGGAGCAGAAATGCAGAAGAAAACATGATTTATGTTTGTATGGATAAGTGATTAGGGTTTAAAAGACTGTTCATAAACTCATCTACTTACAGAGTGATGATGATCTGGACATTAATTCTGTCTCGAGTTCTTGAGTTCAGACTGGTCAAAGCATCCCAGAAATCTGCCTGCCTGAATGGGAAGTCCTATGCCTTGAAGAACATGACTGAGCAGAAGTAGCAGCAGCCATCTTCCCACTCTTATTGGCTTGTGCCATGGACTAGGACTGTCCCAATGGCTGACGTGGATCAATGAGGAGAATCCCCTGAAGGTCATCTTCATGTAGAAGGGGGATATTATGAAGGAGGTTTTGTGTGTTTCTGCATGGGGCTTACTCAGATTGAAACCATTTTTGAGTGTAAGAAGTTCAGGTGGAGCCTCCACTTGGGCTCTATCCTGACATGCCCCTCCAATCCAGACACAGGCTTATGTGTGTGTGTGTCCACATCAAACTTCCCTACCCAGGAAAGCATGAGAAGTTTGGTGGCTTGCTGAAGGAGCTGCAGAAGATGGGGTCAGGGAGTGTGGACATAGCAGTTTGTGGTATCTTTGACATCTCCAGTGGTGCAGATGGTAGTGGATGGTGTGAAATTGCTCAAATAGATGGAGAACTGTTTGGAACTGGGCCAATCCATCCATGACCTTTTACCATCCCAGAAATGAACAGTTGGTCTCCTGAATTCTGCACTAAGAATTTACTGGATAAATGAATAACCACCATCCTTCCTGCTAGAGTACCCTGAAGGCTCCAGATATAGTCCACCTAATCATACTGTAGACTTTTCCTTCCATCTTTCAGTGCTAGAGTTTATTTTTCATGGCTTAGATGTTGCTGACTACTGATATAATAAACTATGGTTCTGGCTCATCCAGATCTCAAGACAATTAGAAATAATAATAATTTTAAAAACTGGCAATGAACTATTTGAGTGCTATCATTATTATTATTGTTATCATCATCATAATTGCATGCTGGCAAAAGCCAACAAACTGCAGGCCTACGTCAAATCTTGAACATCAGATGGCCTGAAAAGATCTCCAATACCAGACTCTGGGAAAGAACAATTCAGTATCTCATCAGTCAGGACGCTATGAAAAAAAAAATATGGAACCCACCAGGGAGGAGAAAAGTCGGAAGGCCAAAACAGACCTGGCAAAGATATGCCCAGTTGTTGGAAGTTGCCCAGAACAGAGTCTGTTGGCGTGAGATGGTTGCAGCCCTATGCTCCTCTGGGAGTCAATAGGAATAATAATAATAAAATAATCATCATCATAATTCTGTGCAAAGCACTCTGTTGAGTGTGGGACACATAAAAATTCCCCTCTGGGAGCTCACATTCTAGCTTAGGACAGGGGATACGCAGGCCATGAAACCAATAAGGGAAAGGTGATAGGGCCAGTGAGATATTCAAAGGGCACTAAGGGTAGAAACTAATTCTAATCAAATCAAATCCAAAGAGCATTTGTCAAGCACCTATTTATGTGCTACATCATGGAGTCAAATCCAAAAGGAAACTGTTCCTACCTTCAAGGAGTTTCATTCTATTGGAGAGATAATATGTAATTAGTTAAGTATATGCATGGGACAGCTAGGTGATGCAGTGAGTAAAGTGTCAAGCCTGCAGCCAGGAAGACTTGAGTTCAAATCTGGTCTCACACACTTACTAGTTGTGTGACCCTAGGCAAGAATTTTAACCCTGTATGCCTCGGTTTCCTCATCTGTAAAATAAGCTGGAGAAGGGAATGGAAAACCATTCCCATATCTTTGCCAAGAAAACCCCAAATGGAGTCACAAAAGGTTGGACAGGATTGAAATGACTGAACAACAGTATATATGTGGTATTTTGAGGAAAGTACACTGATAACTAGCAATCATGAAAGGCATCAAAGATTTAAATTTTTTAAAATGATATCAAAAATGAATTCAGCCACTTTGGAGTTAATCTTATAACCTCAAAACCCAAAGGAATTTAAATCCATGGGAATTTTACTTGAGTAGAGACCACAGAAACAGGCTGTTACTGAACTCCTGAACTGAAATGAGGAATTATTTTCATAATGAAAATTATAGAATCCAAGATTTATGTCTTGAAGGGCCCTTGGAGGTTGGCTAATCCCACTATTTCACTTTAACTTGTCCCAGCCCACACAGGAAGTAGCTATGCCAGAATTCAAACCCAGGTCCTTCTGCCTCCAAATCTATCATTTCCTCCCTCTGCATTATGCATTTTTCATATGGTTTGGTCTTTGTTGTTCTTTTCAGGGCCCAAAATTTGACAACAACCTCCAAACCAGTGTTCTAGGAAAAGCTAATAAAACTTAGCCAAGTGCCAAGAACCAATGTGCTGCCATAGTTACCCAGGCCAGGTACCCACCCTGTGCTGTCTTGGGTATATATAAGTGAGTGCTAAGAAGAAGGCAAGAGAGTCCAAAAGGATAAGAAATCTCTAGGTTTTCCCTTTATTTTCCCTTTAATATATAGATTCAATAAGAACATTACTATGTAAAAATAAAGGTTACTCGTGCTTCCTCCCCAAATTAAATGTTATATTTGTGTGTGTGTGTGTGTGTGTGTGTGTGTGTGTGTGTGTGTGTTGATGTACACTTTCATTTTAGGTACAGGTTATGTCTTCTCTAAACCTCTTTATTCTCTTTTTTTCTTATTTTCTATATTGTTCAGTCACTTCTCATTGATATCCTGATTTGGGGTTTTCTTGGCAGAGACACAGGAGTAGCTTGTCATTTCCTTATCCAACCCATTTTCCACATGAGGAAATGGAAGCAAACAGGGTTAAGTGACTTGCCCAGGGTCACAGAGCTAGTAAGTGTCTGAGGCCAAATTTGAAGTCAGCAAGTTTTCTGAAAGGAAGGGTGTTTTGTTGCCTTTGTATCTCTGAAAACGCGTATGGTTCCTGGAACCCAACAGACACTTGAAAAATGCTTTTGGAATGGAATGGAACTGGAATGGAAAGATCCTTTAAGTCGGTAGACACCAAAAGTGTTTGCTGATATACATCACCTTGCTAAAATTCAGACACAAGAGAGCTAGATTTTGAACTCGAGACTTCTGATTCCATATCCCACCTTCTTTAGGCTAGCACGACTTGGTTCTCTCTCCAGTTAAAAGGGTCTTGATCTGAATTCTCGGGACTCCTATTTGGCACTTCAACTTCCCATGTTGCAGCCTGGATTTAGTCCGCGTGCTGCCTAACAGAGAATTCCATGTTTGTCACAAGTGATCAGATATAATAACAGTTTGTTATGGAAGAATATTCTATAGCCCGCCTTAGTCTTCAAGAGAAGAGAGCCAACATGCCACTTTGGAGGATTTGTGTGTTTGGGGGGTGGGGTGAAAGGGTAGGCATTCGGGCAGTAGCATTTGCAACTGTGTGGAGACCTCTAAAATAGTATTACCTTGAATCTTACAGCTGCTTATTATATTTAGACATTTTAATACTTGGCAAGAGAAATGCCTTTCTTTTTTAATTAGAAATATACGCTTGGCGTTATTATACTGATAAATTTAGGAGGATTGGAAACAAAATGCAAATTTATAAAGATATTTGGCTAAAATATTGGGTAATCAAAATAAGCAGAGATTGGATTAAAGTATAGCTGGATGTGGATAGATCCAAGATACCTGGATCTTAATCCCAGTTTTGTCCTCAACTAATTATAAGAGTATAGTTAGGAGACCTCAGGTAATTAATTTACTCATCCTCTCTGGGCCTCCAATGCCTCTGCAAAATGAGGAGGTTGGGTGTAGACAACCTCTAGGGCAAGGGTCAGCAACGTCTGGCTCTCGAGCCATATCTGGCTCTTTCTGCAGGAGCCATAAAGTCCATTTTTTTTCAGGTGCTGTTACAGGAGCGGCACTGTGAGCACTGTATGGCTCTCACGAAATTACATTTTAAAAAATGTGGCGTTTATGGCTCTCACGGCGAAAAAGGTTGCCGACCCCTGCTCTGGGGTGTCTTCCAGCTCTGACATTTTCTAATTCTATTTTTAATTAAAATGTGAAAAATAAAATAAAATACAATTCAGACACAAGAGCCCCCTGAAGATATGGTAGGTGTTAAAGAGGGTGAGATCATGTCCTCTACCCCTCTCCACACCCACTTGGCCACGGGTGGTACATTGACCCTGCTGTGTTCATGAAAAGAAGACATTTCTCTCCCCTTCTTCCCCTGCACTTGAAGTCTGGCTAAAGGATTTGTGGTGGTTCCACCAAAGACAAGATATTCCAATTCTCCTCGGCACGTATGCTGCCAATTACGCACAGCCCCCTGCCAAAATGTTTGTCTGGGCCATTTGGCCTGAGTCAAAAGGAAAGGAAAGGATATACAGTCAGCCCTGTATTGCTCTTGGCACCTTACCACGAGCATCCTCTTCAGCCCAGACAAGTGTCTGGAGGAGGCAACATATCCCACTTGTAACAGTTTTTAATCATGTTATTAGAGAGGATACGTATTGGCCACTGTAGGTCAGGGAGCAGGCAGAACAGGGAGGCCAGCTCGCCCCCCAGGCTCTTCACTGATGTTACAGTCATCCTAGCCATGCCTAAAGCCGATTCTGCTTTTCTGAAAAGGATGCTGTTTGGGACAACTTTCCTAACTTGAGCAAGTCTTTCCTGGCCAGGATTACAAACCCTGATGTCAGTGATGTCCAACTAGTGAGCAGATTCCTTGGGAAACCATCCTCAGGACCACTCGTTCTATCGAAACGTCCTGGAGTGAGCTCTAGAGCCTCCCCGCAGTCTTAATTCTTTACCAATAAATTGTCATCCACGAACCATGTGCCCTCCTGAATGTTTCACAGGGATTGTTTAAGCACGAGTTGGAGGGAAGTATAGATGGTCCCCCCTTAAAACATTAGCTCCTGGAGGGTAATGACCATCCATCTTTGGATCCGAGCATTTAGCACATTGGCAGGGAAAGTCACGACACCAAGTCAAATCACTTCATTGGCTGAATTACTTGAGGTCAGTGGCTATTTTCTTCCCTTTCTTTATATCTCCAGCACTCAATGAAGTGTCTGGCACACAGTGATTCATGAAGGCTCATGGACTGACTGACTGATCATCTTCACAAATATATTTTAAAATTCAAGCAACCGTATATCATTGCAGGTGCAATTGGTTCCAGTCATGACTAAGTATCTTCTGTCCATTTTGTGAAGCAGGTTTCTGACCTGTTACCTGGATATTGGAAATTTGGGGTTCCTTGACCTGATCTTGAGATCCCTGATCTAAAGTTCCTGTGGACATTTGGATCTCATTTCAAACTACATTTCCCATGATTCAACTCGCTTCCTGTCCTTATGTGGTGATGTAAACTAACATAAAACAGGAGGATAAGACTCAGAACAGGACTGGTTCTCGCTCTCTTTCCTGCTGAACAAGCCAGGTGGGCAGAGGTGATGGTGCAGCATGCACGTGGCTTAATTACCAATATGGATTTCAATAAACCCTAATGTTTTTTTAAATATATCCTTCTATATTCATTTGATTTGTTACCTACCAAAAGGGGCTAGATTCTCCAAGTCCACAGGCTCTTCAATGGGCATCTGAGAAATCACCCCAGTTGCCAAGGCAGGTGATCTTACTTTGATCATCCTCAAGTTCCACATTTATATTAGCTCTCCAACAAGAGCTCCTCTTTCCCTTTTCCCAATGTGGCCAATAATAATGATGATGGCTGGCTTTGGTACCCCATATTAAGATCTGTGCAGACCCTAACAAACAGTATTACACCTG
This sequence comes from Gracilinanus agilis, assembly GCF_016433145.1. Classification (NCBI taxonomy): domain Eukaryota; kingdom Metazoa; phylum Chordata; class Mammalia; order Didelphimorphia; family Didelphidae; genus Gracilinanus; species Gracilinanus agilis. Next base: position 10,382,025 of record NC_058134.1, on the reverse strand, counting down.
CTTCTCATGACGACCCCATCAGAAAGGCACTTTTGACATTATTATCCACATTTTGCAGGTAAAGAAACTGAAGGCTAAAGTTGGCCCTTGCCCAAATTTGCTCAGCTAGTTAGCACTGGAAAGATTTAGCAAGAAGTCTCCTGACTCCAAATGCAGCAAATACCTTTCCATTGTCTAATGATTTTCCTAAGTAGAACATTAATCCCAATAGATTCCACTTCTTTTAGAGTGTTCTGAAAGAGTCAAATACCATATCTGTTGGCCAAACACCACTAGTCTATAACTGGAACGCAAACAAAGTACATCCATTGTTTCCTTTGTTCTGTTTTTTCCCCTCTTTTAGTTCCTAAGAATTGACAAGAACATTAAGATAATTCTTGTCCTAGTCAAGGAACCAACATGACAAAGTAAGGACACTCCTAGCTGACCCAAACTCATCTCTAAACATCCATACACACACACACACACACACACACACACACACACACACACACACACACAGCCTCAAAATGAAGAAAAGCAAGAGGGAACCAGCTCAAAGAGTTGAGAAGAGACAGTATCCCAGTGAGAGTGGGGAATTGGAAAAAGTGGGAACAGTCCACCACACAGAGCCAAGGAAAAGGTAACAGCAGAACCAGACCACCAAATAAGTCCAGGAAAGTACAGATGAGATCAACCTACTAACTACAGCACACAGAGTAGTCCAGGATGGAGTGAAGTTGGAATAACCCCACCAAATTCATTTGCAAAAGATACAGTAAGGGTCAGCCCATTGAGAGCAGCCCAGGAGGGGATATAGGGAAACTGGGTTGGGAAAGGTGCATGTGGAACTAGCCAACAGAAATGGCCCTGCAAAAAAATCAGTCAGACCAGGTCATCTAGCATGGCCTGGAGAAAAAGTGCCATAGGTTTGAGACATCAAAGGAATTGCCAACAGGAAGTATAGAACCCAGCTGAACAAAATAGCTACAAGCATCTCCATAGCAAGTTGGCCAGGCTACTCCCCTATAAGTACATATTGTGGGACCCAAAAGCAGCCAGATTTGTTCCAAACAACAAAGCAGAATACACTGTAGACGTGGAACAATACTCTCTCTAAAGTGAGAACAAAGTAGAACTTCAACATATAGGGAAGGAAGGAAGGAAGGTAAGAAGGAAGGAAGAGAGGAAGGAAGGAAGGAAGGAAAAAAACTGATGAAATGAGTAAAAGACAAAGCAAAAAATAGGCCTTAGAGAGTTACTTTAGTGACAGGGAAAATCAGAATACAAACATGGAAGAAAACAACAATGTCAAAACAAAAGAATGTGAAGCCCCAAAGATAAGGACATAAGGGTGAGAAAGGAACCCGTGGAAGAACCTGAAAAGAAGTTAAAGAAATAAAATTAGAAAATTAATACAGAATCAACAATTTGCAAAAGAAAACAAAACAAAAACACCTTCCTAAAAACTAAAATGGGTCAAATGGAAAACAAACCTCAAAAAAACACTGAAGAAAAAAGCTTCTTAGAGTAGAATTGGTCAAATGAAAAAGGGGATCAAAATAGAATTAATAACTTCTTACAAATATCACCTCACACCTATCAGATTAATATGGAAAAAGAGGAAAATGATAAATGCTGGAGGGGGATGTGTAAAAATTAAGATACTAATACATTATCGGTCAAGCTGTGAACTGATCCAACCATTCTGGAGAACAATATAGAACCATCCCCAAAGGGCCATAAAACAGTACAAACCCTTTAGATTCAGAAATATTACTACTAGTATTGTATCCTAAAGAGATAAAAGAAAAGGGGAAAGGTCTTCATTGTATAAAAATAGTTATAGGAATTCTTTTTGTAGTGGCAAAAACTTGGAAACTGAAAGGATGTCCATGAGTTGGGGAATGGCTGCACAAGTTGTGATATATGGTTGCTATGGAATACTCTTGTGCCATAATAAATAACAAATGGGATGAGTTCATAAAAATCTGAATTTATATAAACTAATGCAGAGTGAAGTGAGCAGAACCAGGCGAAGTATATATAATAACAGAAATATTGTACAATGTTCAACTGTGAAAGATTAAAGTATTATCAGCAAAACAAGGTTCCAAGATAATCCCAAAGGCTAGTGATAAAAAAAAATGTTTTCCATTCGCTAAAAAAGGAAGTGATAGAGTATGAATACAGAACAAGCCATACCATTTCTCACCTCATTTCCTTCATGAGGTTTTTTTTTTTACATGTGCAATATGTCTTTTTTTCATAACATGAAGAATATGGAAATTTTGTATTGCATGAAAATGGTGAAATAACCTGAAACAAGGTTTTTAAAATTATCTTAAGAAAGGAAAGAGGAGGAAAGGAGGGAGAGAATTTGGCCTGCAAGAGATCAGAAAACAATTGTTAAAAAATCATTTCTACATTTAACTGGAAAAACAAAGTATTCCCAAAAGAGAGGGACTATGTGACTTGGGTTTCTATTGCACAACAAGATGCCATAACTACTTGGTGCCCAGGTGCTTTCCTTGGATTTCTAAAACTTTTCAACCTAACCATAAGCTTCTGGATTAACTGTGTTATTAACTCACGTTTGACTATAGTACCTAGAGAATAACCATCCTGACATTAGTAACAAGCTAGTTTCAGATCCTGATGGTTCCCATTGCACACATTTATATCACCAAGTATCAGCCTATATATACCCACATAGATTATACCTGTGATAGTAATCTACCACCTTCAAGTGGGACAGGCCATCTGAGTCAGAATCAAGAATGTAATCCAATTATGGTGCATTTATTATACATCTATTCCAGGGGTCGGCAACCTTTTTGGCTGTGAGAGCCATAAACGTCACATTTTTTAAAATGTAATTTCGTGAGAGCCGTACAGTGCTCACAGTGCCGCTCCTGTAACAGCGCCTGAAAAAAAATGGACTTTATGGCTCCTGCATAAAGAGCCACATCTGGCCCTCGAAAGAGCCAGATATGGCTTGAGAGCCATACGTTGCCGACCCCTGATCCATTCTGTTGAAAGCACAATGCTTATAAAAAAGGAAAGAAAAAAGTGAGTAGAAGAATCCTACTTCTCCCAGGATCCAATATTCTACCAGAGCATTTTATGGGTACATAGATTTGTTATTTTTTTAATGAAAAAAAAGGACACATACCTTAGCTTCTGTTTTAGAATGGATTCTAAGAATCAAGAGAGCAGTCCATTTAATGCCATTTAAGAGATTGGGGCAGACCAAAGGAAGATAGGGATTGGACCAGGGGAAAGGTGAAGAAGGGCACTTTCTACCTATTTCCCTTTTACTGATATTCAAACAATCTAGCCAGTTCAACAAATGTGTATTCGCCATTTTTATCATATTCAAGGGCATTATTGTAAGGTTTAAGAGTAGTGATATAAAAAAGGACACAATCCTTGCTTAAAGTATTCAGCAGTTTCTATTTCCCAGAGACCCAAGTAAATATGAGAATGTTAAAAAGTCAAATGAGGGAAAGAAAAAAATATTCAGAAGAATATGGAGCCAGAAGACCTCATTGAAACTTGGAGAACCAGAGACTATTTCAAGGAAAGGCAGTGTTTGAGAGAGTTTTGAAGGAAGAGAGGGATCCAACAGGTAGAAATGAGAAGGAAATGCATTCTGGGCATGGATATGGACAAATGCTCAGTGGAGGGAGGCTTAGGCTGAAGGCAACAAAGAATAGTTGAAATTCAATGCATTTGTAATACAATATTCCTAGATAACAGAAATATAAATAAGGTTAAAGAGAGACTATGAAGCCAGATCACAGAGGGCTTTAAATTCCTAAGGCTAAGGAATTCCTAAAGCATTTAATCTTTTAAGAAATGGGGATCCACCAGCATTTGGGAGGAGAATAATGGCAAAACTCCCACCTGTGCAAGAAGAAAATAATCTGGGCAGCTGTATAAAGGGTCAAGTATTTGGAAGAGGGAAATAATATAGACTGGAAAAACAAATAATGATCTGTTACAATAATCTAGGTGATAAGCTGGTGGTTCTACAAGTGGAAAAAAGGGAACAAAGGACAGAGACTCTGGAGAGTTAGAGACAAGGAAACCGACAACTGATTAACACAAAGAACTTAAAGAAAAAGGTGAGTCTGTTGAAAAGACGATGTCATGGTATGACATGGTATGATATGGGGAGCTAGGTGGCACAGTCCAAAGCCAAGCCTGAAGATATGAGTTCAAATTTGACCTCAGACACTAGGTATGTGACCAAGGGCAAATGACTTAATCTTGTTAGCCTTTGTTTCCTCAACTATAAATGAGTTGGAGAAAGAAATGGTAAACCACTCCAGCATCTTTGTCAATAAAACCCTAAACAAGGTCACCAAGAGTGGGATATGACTGAAACAAAGTCACAGCAAAAACAATGGTGAAATGTGGAGGACAGAAAGGGAGCATCTGTCTGAGGAGGGTGAAGGGACCATCAAGAAGAATGATTAGAAAAAAGAAGCAGGTGGAGAGGGGGAGGAAGACAATGCTTTTAGTTTTAGATGAGTCCAAGTGTCTGACAGGCTATCCAGCTGGAGATCCAGAATGCTTCCCAAAGTGCCTGGCATTTAGAAGATGCTTTCTTAATGGCCATTGATGGGGAAATTCAGCAGGCACTCAGAAATGTGAAATGTAAGCCCTGGGACTGGAAACCTTTGAATCCTATATTCATAAAAAATATAGATGGTAGGAACCTTAGAAGGCTGATTTGCTCAGGTTATAGTTCAGGAAATAAAGGCTGAAAGAAATTAAACTCTTTGCCTAAGGCTACACTGGTACTAAGTGGTAGAAACAGAATTCGAATTGGGGTTCCCTGACTTCAAATTCCATATTGTTTCCAAGGATTCAACCATATATTAAGTTGATTTTCCTCATCCTTGGTCAGCTAGGGCGTGCCCCTGGGCAAGTCACTTAGCCCTGTCTCCTCAGTTTCCCCATCTGTAAAATAAGATTAAGAAGGAAATGGTAAACTACACCAGTATCTCTGCCAAGAAAACCCCAAATAGGGTCATGAAGAGTCAGACACAACTGACAACAACTGAAGAACAAACAGCAGTAACCGTGCTCGGTCACCCTGATGCTAGTAAGTGCTGCAAATCTCCTTTGGCTTCCACCTGGTAATCTCCTCCTGATTCATTTTTCAACATCCTCCAAGATCGAGTTCTACCTTTTTAGACTTCAAGAGTGTGAAATCATGGCTCTTTGTCCTGAGTGGTTGATGTTAGTTACATAAGACTGACTCAAGAAGGAATCCCTCAATTTGGCAATCTGGGAGCAATAAAAATTGTCAGCCTTAATTATTCTCTTCCACCTTCTTTGGAAGGGAAGGACCCTTTGGATCGTAGCTCTAGGGTGATGAATGGCGGCTTTGGCATCACCACTCTGATACTCCAGGGGAAGCCTTTGTAGTTGAAAACAGGTCATTTATATGTTGAAACTGGCACCTTAATCTTTCCTGGCTAGATGGAGATAAGTTTCCGTATTTTATCTGCACATGGGCTGAAAAATCTCTATTTTATTCAGCTTCTTTTTCTTTGCTTTATAAATGGCTAAACCCTCAACTTCAAAAACCCGCAATATGTCTGGGCTTCTGCTGAACTCAGGCCCTAATTAACCTGGACTTACATAAGACTGAACCCATTAAGCACAGTTAGCAGCTCATTCTTCCATATTTGCATGGCCCTGGATGTACCCATCCCATTCTTATTAAATTCAGAAATAAGCATTAATAAGGGCAAAGAGAGGAGGATCATGTTGGTTGAAGAAGCTATGGCCTTGGCATCAAAAGGAACCCACGTTCAGATCTGACACCTAACAGTTAATAGTATAATCATGGCCAAAGATTTAAGTTCCAAATCTCAGTTTCTTTATCTGTAAAATGGGGAAAGTAATGTGTATATTTCATATCTTCAGGTCTGAGACATGGAATGTATGTTCATGGGGTCAAAGACTTTTTTTGGTCTTTCCTTGGGTAATAGTGCAGTTGAAACCAGACTACCTTTTTTAAGCCTAACACGAAAAACACAGTCTCACTCATTCAATGATAAGCCTTAACACTTAGAGAGCCATTTGCTGAAGGAAAAATGAACCAGAGAAGAGGTCTATTTCAGTTTTACTGTTAGATATCTTTGTATCCTCTGGATTCTTCATAAAAGCACTGAATTATATGGAAAACAGGATTCCAGATTAAATGTGGTTTCTCAGTCAAGGACTTCTTAGCTTCAGTCTTGGCCTGGAAACAGAGAATCTAACTCTAAATCTTGGTTTTATTTTTTTCCTGCTGGTATGATCTTGGATCAGTCCTTTCCATTCTCTATGCCTCAGTCTCCTCATAGATAAAGTAAGACATTTTGACTAGATGATCCCTTGAGTCCTTTGGAATCATTCTACTTGAATATAAGCTCTTTGAGGGCAATGACTGTTTCCTTTTTGTCACTGTGTCCCCAGTGCCCAGCACATAGCATAAAATAAATGATTGTTGCATGAATTCATCTTCTAATATTGTTTTTCCCATTCCCTGTAGTCCCCACCCCATCTTCCTTTCCAGTATTGTGAATTCTCCCTCCACCTCTTTATATATACCAACTTCTTTTCATGCTTAAAACCACCACCTCAATCCTAGTTCTCATCACCTCCTTACCAAACTATTCCCATGGGCTCCTTATTAATCTCTGCCTCTAGTCTTTTCCTCTTTGAAGCCCACATTCAACATAGTGCTAAAGGCCAAGATCTGGATTTGTCACTCCTTGCCCAGAAACTTCAAGGGCTCCACCCTTGTCCCAACAATAAAAAACAAACTCCTCAGTTTGTTGCTACCCTCTGGCTCTAGCCTACTTTTCTAGACTAACATCCATATACTCTACACTCCAGCCAACCTGGCCAACATCTTATTTCATTCCACTTTCCATCTCCAGGAAATACAAAGTCAAAGGGGAGGCAGTATCTGTCCTCCAGGAGCCAACATTCCATTGGGAAAGACAACATATACATAGATCATAGGGTCACAGGCTTAAAGTTGGAAGAGACCTCTGAGACCATGAAGTCCAACTCGCTCATTTTACAGATGAGAAAACTGAGACCAGAAATCCTAAATATAGAGCTGAGACATCTCTCAGAGGCCAGCTAATGCAACCCTCTCATTTGAAAGAGAAAATAGAAGTCCAGGGAGTTTCAGTGATTTCCCCAAGATAGAAGAAATAATAAATGTCAAATACAGAATGTGTCTGTCTATGTATATATCTATCTTTGTATCTTTTTCTCTCTATGTATCTATCTTTGTATCTATGTATCAATGTATCTGTTTCTCTGTATCTTTCTTTGTATCTATCTATGTATCTATTTGTATCTATGTGTCTCTCTATGTATCTATCTTTGTATCTATGTATCTATTTGTATCTATGTGTCTCTCTATGTATCTATTTTTGTATCTATGTATCAATATATCTGTTTCTCTGTATCTTTCTTTGTATCTATGTATCTATTTGTATCTATGTGTCTCTATATATATATCTGTTTCTCTCTACGTATCTGTTTCATTCTATGTATCTATCTTTATATATTTATATCTATGTATCTATTTCTATCTACATATCTCTCTATGTATCTATCTTTGTATCTATGTATTGATGTTTCTGTTTCTCTGTATCTTTCTTTGTATCCACCATGTATCTATTTGTATCTATGTGTCTCTCTCTTTGTCTCTATGTATCTGTTTGTCTCTATGTATCTATCTTTATATCTCTCTATGTATCTCTTTGTTTCTTTGTATCTATCTATGTATCTGTTTCTCTCTATGTATCTTTCTATGTATTTATGTATCTATGCCTCTATCCCCATACATGTGTTCTATTATACATACCCACACTGGTATATGCAGATATAATATATACACAATAAATAAAATGCAATGGGGAATGGTATTAGGAAGCTGGTGGCACAGTGAATAGAAGGCTGAGCCTAGAATCAAGAGGACCTGAGTTCAAATCCACTCAGACACCTCAGATACTAGTTGTGTGACCCTCAGCAAGTCACTTCATCTATATTTCCTTCAGCTACCATGCAGGGTTGATGTGAGAATCAAATGAGATAATATGTGGAAAGCACAGGACCTGTCCATAGTCAGCCTTACTATTCTTACTGATGATTAGCTGGTGACGGGTGTGGGAAGGAGGGAAAGCATCAGGAAAGACCACAGGATAAGGCAGTTATTTTGAGGGAAACTAGGAAATAAACAACATGGAGGTGAGGAATAAACAGAGGCCAGCCATGAAGGGCAGCTTGCTTATACAAAGTCATGGAGGCAGGAGGTGGGGTAACCCTTGTTTGTCTGGTTAAGTCTCATATGGACTGGAAGCCTGGGGAGGTGGGAAGTTAGGCAAGAAGATGACAAGCATTGATAACACATTTCTATGTCAGTGCTAAACCCTGAGGACACAAATAGAGCAAAAAGAGAGATATTCCCTGCTCTCAAGGCAGCTAGGTGGTGCAGTAATAAAGCACTGGGCCTGGAGTCAGAAAGACTCATCTTTCTGAGTTCAAACCTGGCCTCAGATACTTATTTACTAGCCGTGTGACCTTGGGCAAGTTATTTCACCCTGTTTGCCTCAGTTTTGTCATCTATAAAACAAGATAGAGAAGGAAATGGCAAACCGCTTCAGTATCTTTGCCAAGAAAACCCCTAAATGGGGTCCTGAAGAGTTAGAATGAGGCAGACACAGTTGAAATGACTTAACAAGAAAACAACACAACACAAGCCTGTCCCCAAGGAGCTCGCATTCAAAAGGTGGAAAAATACACCTAACAGGGGAGCTGAACAGCCAAAGGGAAGGGCAGTGAGAAGATACCACATGGATAGAGTGAAGTGGTACTGAATTCCAGAAAGAAGCAAAGCCTGGAGGTTAATGAAGCTTAGTGAGCCTGGGAAGAAAGTCCCAAAATAAATTCACTAATGGGACAAAGTTATTTGGGGCCTGACTGGGAAGGACTTTAAGAATCAAGCAGTCCCTCCTGGCAATACAAGGCCACTGAAGTTTCTTAGTGATGGCAAGATATGGGCAGACCTGGGCTTCAGGGAGATCACTTTTGTAGCTCTGTGGAGGATGGCTTCTAAAAAGGACAGACCTGATGCAGCTACAAAGATGAGGTGAGAAACTATCCAGAGGGCCATGTTCAAGACTTTTGACTTTGTGATCATCTAGAGAGGGGCCAAAGGAGGGGAATTTGGTTAGTGAATGCTACTGAGATCAGGAGGAAGATTTGAAATCATCTGGGATGTTCCGTCAGGAGAAAATAAGCTGGGAGGACTTGGAGGTGGCTGGGAGATGTGACAGTTTTCTCTAAAGACTTGCATGACAACTGCAGAAGAAGGGATCCATCTATTGTGCCATCTGGGTGGAGTTGCAGCTCAATATAAGGAATGACTTTACAATGTGGCTGGTCTTATGGATGGAGCTTTGTTCTGAGATGGAGCTGATTACCTTGTAAGGGGTTGGATGACCACTTGTCAAGACTCTGTGATTCCACAAATCATTCTTTTCATGCTACACATACAATTTTAGAATAGATGTCATCATCTTAGACACTAAACTGAGGCCATGGGGCAACTGAGGAGGGTTGTTTCTCTACGGTTCACAGCAGGGTGTTTCATTTCTCTAGAAGTATATGGTGATGAAGGTCTAGATGCAGGCAGGAGCCCACAGAAAGTCAGGGTCTAGGCTCTTCCCATCATGCACCATGGTGATTTCTTCATGTCCCTAGTTAAAGGCTGCTCACAATGTCATTTTTCCATCTGGTTTTCTCAGGAGGACAAGCATAAAAGCCCTGGATTATTCCTGTCCTTTCCCAAGACAACTCAGCTCTCAGGCAGAATCATGGGTAAGTTACCGGCAATAACAGGGAGTGCAGATGTGATGGGGCCAATTTTACTTTGAAGGGGCAGTAATTTCTGTCCTCCAGAAAGTTCTTTGATGCTCCTTCATGGTGTAGCTGTGACTCTGGGGCCTCTGATTGGGCCAATCAGTGCAAGCTCTGGACAGATTTTTAAAAGTGAAACCATCTCTAACCTCAAAGAACTTATATACTAGAGGGAAATGGGGACAAGGGAAGATACAACATGTAGAGACCTAGCAGATTGCTGGATTCAACACTTTCATTTTACAGGTCAGCATTTTGCCTCAGAGTAGTTTGTTTTTTGCTTATTTTTGACAAAATTTATTCCTTTGCATTTTCTCTCTTTCTCTCTCTTTCTCTCTGTGTCTGTGTCTCTCTGTCTCTCTGTCTCTTTCTGTCTCTCTCTTTTTCTATCTTTTTCTCTCTCTCCCCCTCCTCTCCTTCATTCTTACTCTCTCCTGTCTCTCCTTTTCTTCTGTTTTTCTCTCTCTCCCTCCCTCTTCTTTCCTTCCTTCTTTTTCTCCTTTTCTCCTTCCTTCTCTCTGTCTCTATCTTTGTCTCTGTCTGTCTCTGTGTCTTGCTCTTTCTCTCTCCTCTCTCACATTTTTTTTTAAATTACATATTACTCTTTCATATCTCATCTACTTGTAGTTCGAGTCCAGTCTTTACAATAAGAGACCACAGCAAAAGAACATTAAGAGGTCAGAGCACATCTCTTGGAAATGGAAGGTGGGAAAACATGTCAAAGACTGGTCTATTATACAGGCAGCCTAACAAATGGAGCCTGAGACCTGGCCCAAAATACCTTCAGAAAGGTCACCGGCTATTAATTAGCCGAGCCTTAAGTCCAAAAGAGGCCCCTACCCCCACTGGCCTGTTTCCAATTTGATGAGAGGGAAAAAAAAAAAAACAACCTACATTCATTGATCTAAAAGTGACCAGAAACAAAAATGTCCAAAGGAAATGAATGCAGCATTAGGACAATTACAGCTGCAAAATCCTAGGCTGTCTCCAAAGTCTCTGCTCTCCTGCTAACGGACAGTTCCGGATTGCTTTCAAATCCCATCCTTTGTTTATAGGATGAACTTTAGAAATAATCACCAGAGTTATTATGTTTCTCCCCCTTTCTCCCCGGGGGAAGAAAAAGATATATTACATGGAGAGGAATGTGGTTTCCTTTTATTGGAGCTCAGAAGAGTTAGGAAGAGAGAATCAAAGAGCTCCAATGGAAGGGAAGGTCACCGAGGCAGATGGGATCTTCCCTCCTGGTTACGGCTTCTTGTTTTCCCGACTCCTCGCAACATTTCCTTGTCGTCCAAGGGAAATGGATTTAGAAGCTCATGCTGAATGTGGAAATTTCGGCATCTACAACTGTTCCCCTGGCTTTCCTTCAAGAGGAGGGACGCGATCGCCGGAGGAAAGCAACTCACTAATCTGGGGATAAAGCTAGGCTTTTAATTTCAGGGAACAAATGTGGATGGAGTCTGCAGAAATGTCAAAGTGAAATGTTAATTCTAATTGTTCTATGGAATCGTCCTTGATTTGTGACAGGTTTGTTATTATGCAGATTTCCCAACTGCCACCTTCCATGCCGGGATTTCCCACCATGAAGTTACCCAGACGCTCTGTCGCTCCGTATCTCACCTCTTTAGTCCTAATTAGGTCGGCCCTGTGTTCACTCAGAGTAGCATGACTGTTGTCCTAAAGTGTTTTTCATTTGGGTTCACTGGCAAATTAAGCCATCTGAAGTTTAAAGAAAAAATGCTCCTAAAGCCCCAGAAACTGTAAATCCTGACATGCAAGATGGGCCTGGCTGATGAAAGGTAACTTTTCATACTTGGGAAGAAGTTCCCTTTCCTACCATGGGGCTCTCAAAGGCCCCTTGGGCTTTCTTTCTTTCTTTCTTTCTTTCTTTCTTTCTTTCTTTCTTTCTTTCTTTCTTTCTTTCTTTCTTTCTTTCTTTCCTTTCTCTTCTTTACTTCCTTCCTTCCTCTTTCCTTTTCTTTCTCTCTCTCTTTTTCTTCCTTTCTTTCCTTATTTCTTTTTCTTCTCTTGCTTTTTTCTTTTTTTCTTCCTACCTTCCTTCTTTTATCTCTCTTTTTCTCTTTCTTTCTCCCTTTCTCTCCTTTTTTCTTTCCTTTCTTCTTTCTTTCCTTCTTCCCTTCTATTCTCTCTCTGTCTTTTTCTTTCTTTCTCTTTCTTCCTTTCTTTCTCCCTTCTTCTCTCCTTTCCTTCCTAAATAATTTAACTCTCCAGCTTGATTGAATTCAAAGATTTCTAGGTCTCACGCCAACATTATATCCAGTTTTCTTTTGTTTTCTCAATATGTTTTGGAATAGTACTCAAAGAAGATGAAAAACAAGCCTCCCTCTTGCTTCTGGGTGAATCACTCACTGTTCATGAACAAATAAGGCCTAACATCACAGCCAACAGATTGCCAGAATCCAAAGAAATTTAGCATGTCTGCACAAACAGGAAAGAGGAAAACAATGCGAGAACACGAGGTCAGGGAGGAACAGTTGGATCCTGCCCGCTTCTCTCTCCTGCTTGGTGGGATAAGCGTGTGTGAAGCATCTCTGAGCAGGGGAGGAAAGGAAAGAGGCTCACAGCACCCAGAATCTCCTGGGGAATTGCTCTGGCGTGTCTATATTGATATCATCTCTATCTATCTATTCCCATCGTCATATCTACCTAACACATACACAGACCATCCAGATGCATAAGCCTACATGTATGTATATAAATATATCTATGCATGCAGAGATAAGACTAAGTCGATATATATGTGTATACATGCATGTATGGATATACCAATATGTATTATTCATAAATATAAAGATTATATATAATTAAATATAAGTATTATAAATATAAATGTAAAATGTGTGTTGATAAAATACATATTGATAACCCACAATACATGCATGAAATATATAATATGTGCTCATACACACACATGCATGTATATACATTCAGATATATGCATGTATATATGTGTAAATGTACATGCATTTTATTAGGTACTAGCTAGGGATTAAGTGAGCATCTAGGCAGTGGTGCCCAAACTTTTTTGGCCTCCCACCCCCTTTCCAGAAAAAAATATTACTTAGCCCCCTGGAAATTATTATTTTTTTTTAATTTTAATGAATTAATAGGAAAGATAAATGCACCTGTGGCCATCATCGCTCCCTGGATCACTGCAGCACCCACTAGGGGGCGGTGGCGCCCACTTTGGGAATCACTGATCTAGGTGATAAAGTGGAGAGAGTGTCAGGCCTGGAATAAGGAAGACTCATCATCCTGAGTTCAGATCTGATCTTAGACATTTACTGTGTGACCCTGGATAAGTCACTTAATCTTACTTGCCTCCCTGTCCTCAGCTAGAAACATGAGCTAGAGAAGGAAATGGCAGACCACTCCAGTATCTTTACCAAGAAAACACCAAATGGCTCAGGAAGAGCCGGGCACTACTGAAATGACTGAACAAGGTACTATGTGAACCAATCCCATAAATGGCCCAATCTTGCCTCATGAGGGGCTCCCTAGATAGAAGCACCGTTAAGAGTGGCACTACTTTGCAGATCACATTAAGGCTTACAAAGTGCTATACGTAGGAGAACTCATGAGATTCTCCCTAGACCGCGGGCAGCTAGTATTACCATCATCTTTACTTCAGAGGTGGGGAAACTGAGCCTGAAAGAGGTGAGGGGACTTGGGTCTAGTCAATGGCTAGTATCTGAGACAGGGTTTGGACTTGTCTTGCTGTCTCTCAGCCACAGGGTTCCCCACTACCTCCATCACTCTAGAAATGAAGCTAGATGCCCCCATTCACTCGGGTATTTGGGGTTTTTCAGGAAGTGAGAAATCTATTGTCCCCTGAAACTGCTTAAAACATTCTACTGTGCAGAAATGATTTTTGGTCCCCAAACCCATTCCGCGTTCCCAGAGGCCCCTCCGCTTTGGAGGGAGAAGTCCCAGCGGCTCCCCCCGAAACAGATGGCACCCCGGAGTGAAGCCCTGCCATGGGGGAGTGACCACCTTCAAGTTCAGGAAGAGGGAGAGCTTGGAGGAGGAAGGCTCTGGAGGTCTTGGCATTTGCATTGCAAATCACAGCTCAGCAAGGAGCCCCCACCTGCCCTTGCTCCAAATGTCTTAAATGGCTCCAATGCTGAATTCTGTTAAAATAAAGGACAGATTTGAAAGAACTCAGGGCTGGGTTTTCCTTCTCTTTTGTTTTTCTTGGAAGAGGAAAAATACACTCTCTCCATTGGGGCGTTTCCTACATCAAACCCATTTGTAACCTTGTAGGGGCCTTGCGGGGGGAGTGGGGGGGCACAAGGAGGGACTCGATTAGAAAACATGAAGATGAACAATTATTAATGTCTTCAATTTGTCCAGTGACTGAATGAAGCCGGGCTTTTATTTTCAGGGACGTGGATATCCAAATGGCCGGAGCGTGTTGTGGGAACAGATGAGCTACAAGCAAATGGGTTATGGCACATTTCCTCCATGAAGCAAAGGCTGAAGCCAGCTTGGGCTACAGCAGCAGAAAGTCATTCCTCATTTTCCCCAAGTATAGACTTCAAGGAGGAGATGGGACCACTCAGTTCAGTTTTGAGAAAACGCCAATCCTGATCCTCATGGGCTCTTTCCTAGTTGCTGAGCTTAGAATCCTGGGTTCACATCTTGCCTTAGACCCGTTACCTATATAACTCTAAGCCAATCATTTCCCTTCTGTGAGCCGAGCTTGGTTTTCTCATCTGTAAAATGGGCATCATAATCCCTTTGGCACCTATCTCATAGGCTATTTTGGAGCCCAGACGAGGTAACACTCAAAGGGCACTGCAAACTTTAAAAGGTTATAGAAATGTTATTACCATTTCTACCTATTTACTGGTTTGATGCTGTGTCAAACACAATAAGCATCTTTGGTAGCTGCTGAGCATGAGGTGGGTCCATTAAGCCACGGCCAAAAACAAAGACAAGGACAGACGAGCTGAGAGATGAAGCTCTCGGAACTCTCATGATTATGCCTGAATCCAAAGGGGAAAAAAGGAAAATGTCCAACATTGTTGCTCCTGGTGGAAGTCCATCCCCCACTCCAGCCCTCGAGTCAGCCAAGACTCAAATATATCCCTAAGTGGGAACCGTGCTAGTGGGTTAAGAACACCAAATCCATAATCAGAAATCTGAATCCAAATCTTGGCACTGCTACTCACTAGCAAGATGATCTTGGGCAGGTCAGTTCCCCCCTCAAGCCTCCATTTCTTCCTTTCCAAAACCAAACAACTGGATCAGCAAAGTTCTCTGTCTAGCATCCAATGACCCTGGTGGGTAGTGACCCCGAAATCCTGCGATCTGACATTGCTATGCTCCTCAGCATCATCTCAACTTCCTTAGCATACTGTCGGGTCTCCAAGATACCCTACAGGGAAATGAGGCAAGCATTCATTTCTGATAAAAAGAGAAACTGAGGTACATAGAGGTGGCCCTCGTCTCAACACCAATAAGCTGTAGAGCTAAGTGGCAGAGCTAGGATTCGAACTCCTTTCTCTGGGGTCTCTCTACGGCATTAGGCAGCCTCACTAACAGTCAGAGCTTGCTACTTGTCTAAGTCAGAACTTCAGTTAAGAGGCACAGAGCCATTCAGGATGGATTTCTCCCCTGAAATGTCTCCATTTTCTCAACTTCCCAGACTGAGAATTAGGGACTCGAACCCCATTCTCACCGGCCTTAGATCTAAGACAATGATAAAGTGGAAAATTGTCTTGCAAAACTTTGAAGAGCCCCTGAAATGCCAGTCATCATCATCATCATCATCATCATCACTATGGCATCATAGTTGTACTTGTAGTAAGTAGTAACAGAAGCAGGAGGAGAGACAGAAGTTGTTGCTGTAAAATAGTCACCATCACAATAGTTATCATAAAGAGAGAACAGAGAGTGTGTGAGTGTATATGTGAGTGTGTGTGTGTGTGAGTGTGTGTGTGTGTGAGTGTGTGTGTGAGCGTGAGTATGTGTGAGTGTGTGTGAGCGTGAGTGTGAGTGTGTGTGTGTGAGCGTGAGTGTGTGAGAGTGAGTGTGAGTGAGCGAGTGTGTGTGTGTGTGAGTGTGTGTGTCTTTTTAGAAGAGACCTCATGAGATAGAGAGACAACAGAATGTCAGATGAGAAGTCCAGCAGACCAGAGTTTGAATCCCATCCCAGATAGTTACTGTGGTCCTAAGCACTGAGTCATCCAAGTCTTCCCCTTGAGTTTTCTCCTGTGTAAAAGGAGGAGATGGGATTAGTCCCGGGGCGCTTGGGCTTGTTTTGTATTTTTGTGCTGCGCCTCCTTTGGGGCATCTGATGCAGCCTGTCGATGCCATTTCAGAACGAGATCTCTACAGATTTGAAAAAGAAAAGCTTCGTTTTAGGTAGAGGTCAGAGAAAATAAAGCTCTGAGGCTTTGGGGGGTTGTTTCTCCAGTGAAGTTCGCAGCTCTCCTGACGTGCCAGGTGAAGGGCCCCTGAGGAAACCGATTTCTGAGGTCTCCCGAAGCTCCCCAAATAGGATTCTGTGAGCTTTCCTGTGTTTCTGGGTCTCTATTCTATCCATCGCTCTCAGATTCCAAGCTGTTTTGACTGTTTTGTCAGGGTAGGAAGATGATGGACCATTTGAGGCCAGCAAGAAGAAGAGAAGTGATTGCAAAGTCTTGATATCGCAGAAAGACAGAGAACGATGAGTTTCCTGGAGAAAGCTCCTGAAGAGTCTGACACATACCTGGTTTTTGTGGAAAGGAAAATGTGGTAGATGCCTTGCAATCCCTCCAGCGTCCCTAGGATCGGGGTAGATTTGGCCTCAGTTTCTCAATTTGGCCCTTTTGTCCATATTGCATCTTCTCCCCAGAAGCATATAGGAACTCTTTAATTATCCCCTCAAATACCTCTTTACATTTGAAATGTAATTTCAATTAAATTTAAATCTCAAATTCCCGTTGTGTGTTATAGCGGAACTCCTTCCATTTTTCCTTCTTAATGAAAACAAAGTCACCCTGAGCAAGTCACTTAATCCCCACTGCTGAGGCCTTACCATTCTTTTGACTTGGAGCCAGGACCCACTACTGATTCTAAGACAAAAGGTTGGGATGAAGGATGCTCGGACTAAGAGAGGGGGTTTGAACTGATGCTCCACCAGGATCCGATCTGTCGGACGGCTGCCCATGACACAACTTCGGCTCTTATTAGTGTCAAACGTCGCAGCTTCACAAGGCATTTCGAAATAAAAAATGAACAATAAGAATTGACTTCTAACGGAGATGCTTTCATTGTTTTGAATCGCAATTATGACTAAATAGTCTGTCGATCTTGATGAAACTTAAAAAAAAAAAAAACAGTGAAAGATAAAGTAAATAAATGATTTAAATGTGTGCGAAGAGAGTCCTTCCACAGCAGGGTGGTGTGATACACGGAGAGCAGGATTTCAAGCCACAAGACAAGAATTTAAACCTCGGCTCTGCTATTTAACATCTGAAAACATTTCCTTTATTGTCTGGTAACTCCTTAGTCCACCTTAGGCCACATTTTCTTGTAGAAGTAGAGCACTGAACTAGACACCCTGTAAGACTTCTTCTAAAGCTGCTTTTCTCTAAAAAGACATGATTTCCAAATTCACAAAGACCGCAAGTCCATTTTAGGAGCAATGTATTTTGGGAGATACTGAGGCAGAGGAGCCACAGGTCTGATTTCCTGCCACTGAGGCAGAGAGAGGCTAAGAAATGATGTAAAAGTGATTGAAGGAAGAGTGCCAGTTTCTAGAAATAGAAGCCAGGCTTCCATAGTTCCCAGCTGATATGTTAGAAACTTGCCCATGCTACCAGAAACACTGGGGCCCATTAGGGATAAAGAGAGCATCCAATGTAATTTAAAACACATTTTGAGAGAGAGAGAGACAGAGAGAGAGAGACAGAGATAGAGAGACAGAGACAGAGACAGAGAGAGAGAGAGAGAGAGAGAGAGAGAGAGAGAGAAAGAGAAAGAATGTATTACATGTACCATACCTCTATAATATATGGATAACTTCATATGGCATATTTATATATTATGCAGATTTATGCCATATCTATACAATAAATATAGATATATAAATATCAATAAGTAATAAAATAAATAAAAATTTTCTCCATAAAGCAGAGGAGGGAGAGTTGTGTGTATTTTCCCCCAGACGAAGGGACAATTAAGCCCAGATATGGACTTCGAAGGGCAGGTTGTGGAATGTGGGCTTTTGCCCAGTAGGCGATGCAAATTGGAGGAGTTGTTTGTTTGTTTTTCCCCCACAGAGCATCATCAGAGAGAGATCCCTAATCAGGCGACAGTATATGAGACAGAGGAGAGGCAGAAGAGAGAACAGGAGCAAGCAAGGGGATCGGGCTGCAGTTGGCTAATGACACAATCCAGCCATTCGATAATAGCAGCCTGAATTAGGGTGATAGAAGGGATAATAGGAAGGAGGAGAGCAATTGGAAAGAGAGAGAGAGACCCTGAAGGGCTGGAATCAGCAGGATTCTTTGATGGACTCGGTCCAAGAAGCCGGACTGTGTATGGTAAGGAGGAGAGTCGACACTACTTGTCCAAAATGTCTCCAGCACAAGATATAGGATCATAGTGCTGAGTTTTCTTGGTGATCATGACTGTATTGGGTTGGCAATGAAATATTTCAGAAGGAAATGCTTATGGCAGCACTTGTGGTGATATCAAAAAGAATAAGAAAAGAGACTGGAAACCAGGCACATTCTCATCAGTTGGGAAATGGTCAAACACAGTATAGAGGCCAAATATCATGAAATATTCCTGGGGCATAAGAAACACGAGATACTTTGATTATCGAAAGGCATGGAAAAAATTACATGAACTGATGCAAAGTGAAGCAAGCAAAAGTAAGCAGAACCAGCAAAACAACATGGACAAGGACTCCAATAGTAGAAAAGGAAAGGGAAAGAAATTGCTGGAGCCTGCATCATTATCATCACCAAGCTTGGCTCCCAAGAAGAGATCTGGGAATTCTGGGCATGCTGGATGGCAGAGGTGGGGAACTAGGGAGCACAAAGACTATTCCAAGAAATCTGATGACACATTGTTTGGGTCTATTGAACGGTACCTTCTCTCTTTTTTCTTTGTAATTCTTTGTGAAAAGAATAGAACTCTCTGGAGGGGGGAGTATGGGAGGAAATGAAGCTGATAGATTAGTAAGAGTAGGAAAAGATTATAAAGTGTGGCACCTTCTCACACTAAAGAGGGAAACACCTCGGGCTCTCGACTTCCCCATTTTCAACATCAGAGAGGCTGCTTGAACTTCCTAAAACATTTACAAGCCAGCCATTCCTCATGGGGTCTTATTCCCAGCGTCCTGGTACTTGGATCATTAATAGCCCCATCAATTCGATGGAGTAACAGGAGCTGCCGGCCCCACGGAATGCAGCACCCACCGATCGCTGACCACGGTGACCTCGCTGGGAAAAGTCACTTCCATTGGACAGGCCACTGGCCGCGAGGCAGAGAGACCCTGCTTCGGGTAATTCTTTGCAGATGCCAGGAACTGGAAGTTTCAGGGAGGAAAAATGAAAGCCATTCAGTCTTCCAATGACACAGGCCTTTGATACCGCACAGTCACTGGGGCCGAGAGCTCCGAGGTCAGGAAGGCACGTAAAGATTGGTGATTAGAGAAATACTATATCAGCAAAGTGTGGCAAGCTATTAAAAGAAACTGTAGCTTTTATGATTGGGTCCCTGAAGCTCCCTGGGGCTATTTGTATTAGATATTGAGTTAAGCATAACTTATTTAGTCCCAAGCATTCCAGAAAACATTTTGATGTCAGCTACTGCAGGAAAGCAAACCCAGAGCAAAGGAGGAAACGGGACTGATCTCAAACAGATAAAAAATGGTGTAATTGAATTTTCGGGACCCGGGCATTTTAAAGCATTAAGAATGAGGAATTTTTAAAAGGCCCTTTCAACTTGGGGGAAAAAAAAAGTTTACTTAGTCCCTCAAAAGAAAGGAAAACAGGCTCGGTATTATCAGCACATTGGACATGCGCTGGATTCTGACAAAAGAAGACTTTTGATGTATGTGGGGAAATCCAATTGACCAGGGCTGGGGAGGGGAGGGGGCTGCTTCTTACTTTTACCCTGTTGCCCCATGTTTTCAGGCACAGGATGTTTTGGGTCAGCCCTGACTGACCAGAAACTCCTGTGCGTTCATGAGTTATTCTGTGAGGTGTTTAGAGAATATTGGCATATTGATCTCAAAGAGAACTCTCTTTAGTTCTGTCTCTGGAAGCCTATGTAGTCAATCTTAAAGATTCCCCACTAGAAGGGACCTGCAAGATCCTTTATTTTCCAAAATAGGAGACTGAGGCTCAGAAAATGTAAGTAACTGGTCCAAGGTCACCTAGGTTATGGTAAGTGGCTGGTACAAGATTTGAACTCAGGTCCTGAGTCATTCCCCTGCACTATGCTGCCTTCCCTTGAGGGAAGAGGGATGAAACCACCAAGAGGGATGGAACTAAGGACAAGCCTTGCACTGTTGCAGAGATAAAGCTGGTTCTGTGGTTCACCGTATTCCCTCTGCCAGCTCCAGGAGTGCCAACACACATTCTCGTCTTGGATGCCATGGGCAGACCACAGCTATTTATGAGGGTAGAGTGAAGGGAGCGATGGATCTTGAGTGTCAGAAGAAGCCAGGAGGGGTCTCACCTCCAGCCTTTCCTCCTGGTGGTACGAACTGCCCAAAGTCACTAATCCTCTCCCAGCCTTAGCGATTTTTAATCTGTAAAATGGGAATAATGTCTCTACTCCTTCCTGCCTAGAGACGCTGACCTGACCAAGTTCTGTGTGCGCGTCTCCCCTATCATCAGGAAGCTACGATGGCATTAGGGACGACGCAGACCGTGCACCACCGGCAGCCTTCATTCCCTTCTCTAGCCACCCCCCTGCGAGGACGGCTCCCTTTGTCTCCCTGAGCCCGGAATGGAGGAAGAAACAGGGGCCTCGAAGTCTTCCTAGCTCTGAGTGAAACAAGAGAGGAGCCCCGCAGTCGCGGCATTTCAGCAACAGCAGGGACCTCGGAGCCGGCTGACCTAGAGCTCATCTGCAAAGACTATCCTGTTAAAAAAAAAATAGAAAACTGGTGCCATCTTGGACACGTTTTGTCCCATCTCTGGCTTGTGGGGAAGCTGGGCGAAGCCTGCTGGCCCCTCAGAAAGAAGAACCGGCTTTCAGATGGCGCGTGAAAGCTTACCGAACGTGACTCCAAATATTCTTCTCCTTCTCCAACACAACAATGATATGAGGCAGGCGACAAGGGCTTCTCCCCATTTGACATATGTGGAAACTGAGGCTGAAAGAGATTCAGTAACTTCTTGAAGGTCATTAAGCTAGAAAGTGAGACAGTATTTGAGCCATTCTCAGCCTCCAGTCCGGTGATTTGTCCAGAACGAATGGATAAAGAAGAGGTATTAAATGCTTACTGTGGGCCAAGCACTGGGCTCAGCTACAAAGGCCAAATACAAAAGGAAAAGTGCTTCCAGCCTTCACGGCGTTGAGGCTGCAGGAGGGAGGGAAGCAGTGGATGGAGGGAGATAGGTGGATCCGGGAGTCGTGAGGCTGGGGAGGGGAGAAAGAGAACGGCCCAGCGGCAGGCCCTTGGGACAAGCAGTCCTCAAGGTGCCCCGAGCCAGAGAGGGGAAGTGGGTGGCCATGCCTGGAACCCCTGATGGCCCAGAGGAGCCTCCGGGGCTCAGCCTGATGGATCTCCTGCCCTTGAAAGCTCACAGCTACTATGGGCAACAGATGTAGATCAGAAATAGATATGGAGATGGATATAAGTATTCACACGCACAGGAGCCTCTATATAGAGTAAATACATTTTGTAATGTAAAAAAATGAAATTCTCGTCTTCCGTCTCAGAATCAATACCATGTATTAGCTCTAAGGCAGAAGAGGAGTAAAGGCTAGGAAATGGGGATTAAGTGACTTGTCCAGGGTCACCCAGCTGGGAAATGTCTGAGGCCACATTTGAACCAAAGACGTCCCATCTCTGGTCTGGCTCTCGATCCACTGAGCCATCTAGCTGCCCTCAGTAGGTAGACTTTCATACATATACTTTGTGTAATTACTTATGCTTCAAAAATTCTTCCTACACTTATATATGCTATAAAAGCACATGTATATTCTATGAGTGTGTATTATACAGAAATCCATAAAGCACATATATCTGTATATATCCTACTTATACTTTATATACCGTATATCTAGGTTATAGTGTGTATTATATAGTGTATACATATATATGTACATGCACATTTTAGATATACTACATATAGCACATATGCTTTATATAGTGTGTAATATATATTTTATTACATTATATTCATTTTACATGTAATCGGCCCTTTGATATAAGCTATGCACATACATGTCATCTGTACCTCTAGTCACATATATTGAGAAGGGAGAAGGGATGGTGGCTTAGAGAAGGCATCTCTATGTATATGTACGTATTTGTGTGTCCAGAATGACATTGGCCGGTATAACTACTCCCATCATGAAAGTGGGGATAACCATAGCACTTCCCTTCCTCCCAGGCTTGTTGTGAGGACAGAAAGAGATATCTGCAAGGGGCTTCGAGACCTCAGAGTGCCATTGAAGTGCCAGCTATGTCTCTGGACATCCGGAATCCCTCACACACGTGGACTTGGCAAACACCCCAAGAGATGTCTTCATTGTTCCCGTCTCTTTGCCCTTCATGGTGGCCATCCAAGGGAGGACGTGTGCTTCTTGTGCCCAAGGGCTACTTTTCATCCTCTGTATCCCCAGCGGTGACACGGAGCCTGGAACCAAGCAAGTCCTTGACCTATTCCCATTGGACTGAAAACACAGATCTCTGGGAATGGCAAACTTTGGTCCCCAAAAAGTCCAGTGAAGGAAGAGACATGGACCCTTTTTGTTTGTTTGGTTGGTTGTCTTGAATAGGCTCGCCAATATCTGAGGTCATTATAGCAGGGATGTTGCAGAGAAAACTGGCAAGAGAAGAGAGGCCCGTGCTTAAGCTCAGGGTGATTTCTCTCAATGGGAGTCATGAATTGGCATCTCTGCCTTTGATTTGGGGACTGACATAGGTTCAGGTCAGGAAAATCTCCTGTGGGACAGAAGTAAGCTTAGAACATTACAGAGCATGAACATGACCCCGTGGCCATAGCAAGGAAACTCTTTATCCCTACACCTGGCATCATTTTGAAAAGGCTGGACAGAGAGATGGGGCAGTGGGAGTCAGATGGAAGCAGAGAGAGAGAGAGA
>NC_058134.1:10293609-10358429 GCF_016433145.1 Gracilinanus agilis | reverse complement strand
AGAGACAGAGACAGAGAAAGAGACAGAGACAGAGAAAGAGACAGAGACAAGAAAGAGGGATAGACAGAGACAGGGAGGAAGAGAGACAGGGAGAGAGAGAGAAAAGAGAGGGATAGACAGAGGAAGAGAGAGTGGAAGAAAGAGAGAGAAAGAGAGAGGGGGGATAGACAGAGACAGAGAGGGGGGATAGACAGAGACAGAGAGAGAGACAGAGAGAGAAGAGAGGAGAGGAGAAGAAAGAGAGAGAAGAGGAGAGACTGGGAAGAGGAGACAGAGGTTAAAAGATTGAGAGAGACACAGAAAGTATCAAGAAAATGGTCTTTCTGTTTGTTTCTTTACTGTCCTCCCTGGCCCCAGCCCATCTCACATAGGGATACTTCTGGACACAGGTGACAGCCCTTCCATTGAAGCAATGCCGTGTGGCTTCTAACTCGGTGCCAGGAAAACATTAGAGCTCTGCCAGATGGGATGACCTTGGGTTACAGCCCATCAGATCCAGAGGTGAGGGAGAAGCCAGCTCTTCAGTCTTTCTGGCCCTTTTCCCCCCAAGGGGCACCTGCTGTGACAAACCATGGTGGACAGCTCCTTCCAGGCCTCCCTTGAGGTGTCCATTCACATATGTCGTAAGTTGCCTGCTTTCACTATATCATAAGATAAAAGAGGAAGCCATGGAAGGGGCCTTGGAGGGCTAGTCAGGGTCTGAGAAATGAGAGGTGAGCCTCCTCATCCTTCCTCGTGCCCCCATACAACCCGACACCTAATTACAATTTTGCTCTCTCAGACCAAAAGAAGGAAGAGAGAACCCGGACAAGAAAAGCCATGGAAACAGTAATGCCCCCCCTGTGGCTCTGCAAACAAAAGGAGAACAAGGGGGACCAAGAAGCCAGAGACCAGGGAAAGCACAATGCACTTAGTTTTATTAATACTTTTAAATAGAGAAGAAAGTGGGCCAAAGATAGGGCTCCTTTGAAGATAAAATTCCATCTGCATAAACTCGAAGGGTCTCTCTAATGCACTTTTCATTATCTTGCCTCCAAGTGACTGATGTCAAGATCAAGGGAGTCAGCCGGGGCAGATACACTCCAGGACACCGCGAGAAATAAATCACCTCTTTCCTCTCCATTCAGCTGCTCCTCGGAGTAGATCCCGACGAAGAAGAGGAGCTGGCGAATGTCCATCCTGAATCGGGAGGCCAAGTTCCACCAGGGCCTGCCTGCCACCCTTGCCCTCTCCACCAGCCTTCCTCTCAGAGGCTCTTCATTCATTAAGGTAATTGGGGGCTCTCCACATCATTCATCAAGTAGGGTAATGAAAGTTGGAGATAAGCCAGTTCTTGACCACTTCTTGCCCTCTGACCACTCCAGGGACACCTCTCTCACTCTGCCTTTTATCTCATTAAGTTAAAGAGAGAGAATGAATCCCAAGGAACTGAAGATAACAAGTCAGCTCTGTGTTGGACCACTGCGGAGCAGGCCATTTTGTGGGGAGGGGGAGATGGAGAACGACCCTTTGATCTGCTGCTACCTGACAATTAACCCCTTGCCAGCCCTCATCCTTTGTCCACCCACTTTCTTTAGAGCTATTTCTGCTCTCCATTTGGGGACTTTTCCTCTCTACAGATACCTTCCTTCCATTTATCTTGTTGGAGGGCACGACTCCTCGGTCCCGAGGGTTGTGGGTGAATTAAGAATGTCATCATCAGGCCTCCATTTCACCAGCCTGACTTGCTGCTGTTTTTGCTTGCAGAACACAACAGTGAAAACTGTGATTTATGACACGGTTCCAGCAATCCAAGATGTTTTGCTTGGATCCCCAGCGAGCTTTGGTAACGGACGTTCTGGGCCGTTTTGCTTTCATTGGCTACCCGTTTGCTACCCTCAATTTCATTCTCCAAATCTGTGTTTAAAAAACAACCTCACAACACTTTGATTCTCTTTGGGAAAAACAGCCAGGTGTCCCCTTCCCTACTCCCGGCGACTCTTTCCGGCTCGGTTTCTCAGAAGTCAGCGGAGGTAGACGACCTTGGGACCCAAATGACGAGCCCGGAGGATCCGATTCGCTCGACATCTTTCTCCTCTTTGGCACCACGAGGTTCGGGAACACACAAACAGGCCACTTCCAAAGGAGAGAGGCTGGATCCAGGCTCAGCCTCAGCAGAGAATCGGATCTTTCAGAAGGGGAGCCGGCCAGTCTGCTCTGAGAGCAGCCCCTACTGGACAATCCATCCATTTCTCTTGGACCCGGATTCTGGAAGATCTATTTCCCTCTCCTCCCCAGGGGAAGGGATGTGACACGGAGAATGGATGGGAGGATTTTTTTAAGGCTTGTTTCATAAAACTAATTCTACAACGTACAGGGATGGAAGTAGATACCATAGAAACACGCCCTAATCAACGTAAGGAACAGCTCCAAAAGACGAAGGAGCCCTTGATTTCCCCCTGCCAGTGTCATTCCAAGGACGGAATTTCAGACCTTCTAACCAAACTTTTTTTTATTTAAAGATGTTCTTAGCAGATGAAAAAACAAAACAAAACCCAAACAAACCAAAGCACGCAGCTATTTGTTCAGTCGAATGAGATGTGGACTTCCGGGAAATGGGAAGAGCTGTGGGAAATGATGTCAAGATCAGTGACAGGAATCAGGAGAAAAACTTCCATAAAGATTAAAATAATATAAAGGAAACCTGCAGTGAAAGACTTCAGGACGCTGCCCAAGGCAACGGCCAGCCAGGACCTCGGACGGAAGGGGCCTCTCCTCTCAGAAGCCAGGCGCTGTCGGCGGGGGCTCATGTCTTGGCTTCTTTGGGCCAGGCGTGCTTATTCATTAGGATGGTTCTCTTTGGAGAGGAGCTGGCTCTCGTTTATTTAGCACCCATGATGGGCCGGACCCTGGGACAAGCGCTACTGGGTACTCTCATTCTCCTCATTTTACAATCGAAGATACTGAGACAGAGAGAGGTTAAATGACTTGTCCAGGGTCACACAGAGAATACATTTCTGAGACTGGATTTGAACTCAGGTCTTCCTGACTCCAAGCCTGGTCTTTGCCCTGTGGTACCCCTTAGCTAGGGTGGTGGGAGTCTGTGGGAAGTGAAAGTGATATAACAAAGAACATCCATAAAAGTTATTTTTTAAAACGGGGATGGTCGCTTTTTTAAAGGAAAGAAGAAAAAATTGGACTAAAGAAAAGCTACGTATAAATGAAGACGCTTCTCCCTCCGTCCTTTGCTTCGGATGTCTGGCTAAAGGAGAGCGTCTTCTCTGAGCTTCTTACCGGTCCAGAACTGCTTGAAGGCCATTCTGAGGGGCTCCATTCCTGCCTCTCCTCTGCCCAGTGTTTGCTGGTCAAATGGGAAGACGCGGCTTCGGAAAGGCTCCTGGCTTGGTGGATCGGAGGCTGGTGAGTTGGGGGGGGGGGGGGGGCTCCCCATTGAGGCGCAGAGCCGCTAGAGGCTCCCTATGCCAGTGCGAGCCGGGCTCCCCGCAGAGGCGCACGGAGGTGCCCAACGTGGCGTGGAAATCGGACGCCGTGGCCGCTCCCCAGCGCATCCCCCGGCCGGCCGCTCCCCAGACGCTCCCCAGACGCACCAGGGGGGCTACTCCCAAGCTGAGAGGGGCAGCAGCGGGCCTGGGAGGCCGAGGGCTGGCCGGACACCATCCTGGGCCTCTCGCTGGCCCAGGGGGAGGCTCTGAGAGGAGCAGCCGCTTCCCTGAGGCTTCCCTGTGTGGGGAGACGGAGCTTCCCCAAAGGGGAGGAAATCCCAAGAAATGAGGAAGAAAAGGGCAGCGTCTACCAGACACTCAGACACGCATCTCTCTGGAAGTCAGCTTTGACCTAGCTAGCTATACACACGTGCATGGACACGCATGTACAGAGCTCTCCTGGGACCACACATACAACACACATGTACACACAACACGACACATCTATAACATACTACATGTAATGGCTACATGTATGTCTATGATTCCCCAGGGAGCACACGTGTGCACACACACAGACATGCACACACAGAACAAACTCCGAGTGTTTCACAGCCTGCTTGTCCACAGACCCAGCCGTCCACTCAGCCCGGCCCTAAGCAGACCTCAAAGCGTGGCCCACACGGCTGCTGCGGAGGCTCGTTGGGGGCCTTGAATCCATGGTCAGCACCGGGGAGCTCAATCCCACGTGCCGTGCCGCAGGGTTGGGGTCAGGCCGGCCGAGGCTGCCTTTGGCTGCAGCACTGCTGGCCAGAGCGCTGAGAAGAGGAGCTCAAAAAGGCAGCTCTCTCCGTCCCGTCCTCTCTGCTCGTGGGCCGGACAGCCATCACCGGATGTGACTGGCTGGGGGTCCCCGGATGAGGGAGCTGCATTTCGGACCTGATAAAAGTCAGGTCAGCAGCGAGTCTCCGGATTCTGCTCGGATCTCATCTCGTCCAATGAGCGCTTCTTAAGTCCCTGCTGAGGGGGGCGCGCAGAGCGCTCGGCCCTCGGACACAGAGACCAAAGCCCGGAGTAGCCTCTGCAGGACTTCAGGATCTCCAGGGAAAGTGACCCAAGGAGGCAACACCAGCTCGTGTCTACACGTGCTCACACGGGGCAGGCTGGGCAGTGGAAGTCATTATTATTATCCCCATTTTCCAAAGGAGGAAACTGAGGCAAATGGAGGTGAGGTGATTTGTCCAGCCACCACACGTGAAGTCAGGTCTTCCTAACTGTAGACCCAGCACTCTGTCCGCTCTGTCACTTAGCTCCAGATAAAAGACCACGTATGGAACAGACCCGTCTGTCTGTCTGTCTGTCTGTCTACCTGTCTGTCTCTCTGTCTGTCTATCTACCTATCTGTCTGTCTGTCTATCAATCTATCATCTATCTACCTATTCATCCAATCATCTATCTGTCATCTAACTAACATCTATTTGTCTGCCCATCCATCTACTGAATGTCTGTCTGTCTGTCTGTCTGAACAGTTTATTTATCTTCTCTCAATGCACCCATCCATCCATCCATCCATCCATCCATCCATCCATCCATCCATCCATCCATCCATCCATCTTTTCTCTTATCTACTTCCCTCCACAGAGATATCTCTGTCCATCCATCTCTCTGTATCTCTAGTTCTAGATGGAACAGTTGAAACAAGAGGGCACGGGTGGGACGTGGCACACATGGAGCCTGGCAGAAGCCCATCTGGTCGAGCACGGAGCCCCCTGCGGGGAGGCCCGCAGAGCCGGGCTGGTCGGCCGTGATCCGCTTGGGCCGGGCTTTAAGGGTGAAGCTGATGCGTTTGTGCGGCGTCGCGGGGGCAGCGGCGAGCCGCCGAGGGCTCTTCGGCAGGGGAGGGGGCAGAAGACCCTGAAGGACGCAGAGCCCTTGTCGGGGGCAGCCGGTCCTGCATCATTAATGCCACTCTTCCTGCCACGAGGACTCGTACGGGATGGTGACCGGAATGACGTCCAGCTGCAGCAATGAAGCCATTTGCTGCTCCTCCCTGCCTTGTCCCCTCCGTGAAGCCAGAGAGGCTGCCCACAGGGCATACCCGGGAGAAGCTACCCAGCCGTCTAATGCCTTTGTGGGCAGAGAGCGGGGGAGCCCACTGGAGCAGAACGTGGCACACACCATCCAGCAGCGTCACCGCCTCTTCCCTTCATTTGTGTTTAACTGATTTGCTCTGTGAGAAGGAAGGAGGCCGGCCCAGAGGGGGGACGAGGCGTAACTCCAAAGTGCCACAAGACGCTTCCACGGAAAGACAAACGTGGCCCTAAGCAGCCCTGATTGAGGCTCTGTGGCCGCCGGGGCCAACATTTCTATCGGAGCTGGTCTAGGCCGAATGCCACCAAGCCACGGACCACACACCCGTCCAGTGTCCCTCTAGCAGGACAGGAATAGCCCGAGGAAGAGTCACCATGGAAGTGTGGGTCAGCCTTCGCTTTAGGCCCTCTTGTTCAGGGCTGTGTATGGAGCTGAGAAGAGAAATGAGAGGACTTAGTAAATGCCTCAAGCCTCCAGGACGGGGCTCCTCCCCCTGGACAGCCGCCTGCCCTTTGGGTGCCGGGCCCAGAAGACTCACTGGGTTCTGCCAGGACACCGAAGGGAAGGCCCAAGGGCCCACCCCCGAGTAAAAGGGGATCCATGGCCTGTAGAGGCTAATCGGTGAATTTCCCAGGTCTCCCCACAGCCCGGCTCTGCCCACCATTCATCGGCGGGGATCTAGTCATCCTTCGATTTCTATTTCTTTGTCTTCTAGGAATTCTGCTCAGAAATATTGAATTGTCTTTTCTTGAAGGGCAGAAAATAAGTGCACTGATGGGGAGAGTGGTTTCTTTTTTTTTTTTTTTTAATTTTCTTTCCCTTTCATCTTAGAATCAATAGGGTGTGCGCATCCGTTCCAAGGCAGAAGAGCAGTAAGGGATTGGCAGTGGGGGCTAAGTGACTAGTCCAGGGTCTCACAGCTAGAAAGCCTAAGGCCACATTGGAACCCAGGACCTCTAGGCCTGGCTCTCTAGGTAGTGAGCTAACCAGCTGCCCCCTGGGATGAGCATTCATGAAGCGATGACTGAGGCACATGGAAGTTCAGGGATGGCATTTCTTCTCCGGCATTCACGACGACAGTTGTGCTGTGGACCCTAAAATCCCAATACAGCGTGAAGGCAGGCAGAGCCAGGAAAACATCCCACTGACGGGAACCATGTGGGTGAAAATATCACCAAAAGGGGGCCGAGCCCCGAGGCGCTGCACTGACGAGGCTGGGTCCAGGACTGATGAGAGGCGTCTCTCTCCTCTCCAGAGAGGTGGGGGCGGCAAGGACAGAATCCATGTGCTCTCCCTCCCCCTCAGTCATGCCCTATTTCCTTATCTGCTCCCCCGCTCTGTCTCTCACTCAAATGAAGACTCCCTGAGGGCCGGGGCCTGTCCTGCTGCCCCCAACCCTGCTTGCATTGGGGGCTCTGAACTCTACAAGCGGGCCGTGCTCTGGTGATGGACAGGAGAGGCTCAGGCTGGAGCGCGGCCCTCGCTGGCCCATTCAAAGCCCTGCCTCGTCCCATGGCTCCGTTTTGGGGAAGCAGCTCCTGACAAAGTCCAGCAGGTTCCTCCGAGTCGCCGTGACAGAAGCAAAGGCGCCCGAGCACTCCGCCCTCCCTGTTCCGTCCATCCAATTGACTTCCCGGTCCTGGTGGGTTTCTCTTCCTCTCCTCACACATCACCTCCTCTCCATCCGGGAGGCCTCTGGGCTTCCCCAGGCCTTTGGGTCCGTGGCCATCGCAGGGCAGCTCAGTCTCAAGATGGGGACAAGAAGACAGGACGGCGCTAAGTGAGAAGGAGGAAACGCAGCCCCGGCTGCCCACGGCACCCGAGAGAAGGGGGGAAGCACAAGGGGAGTTTTCCTTAAGCAAATGATTTACAAGCTACGAGTTACATCCATAAGTCCATTTTCAAAGCCAATAAGCGTAGAACCGCCGAAGGCCAAAGATGGAGCCGTGGGTCAGCGTGAAATGGAAATGTCCGCCGGGTCCCACTGAGGAGCCGCGGAGCCGCTCGTGGGAAGACGGTGGGGTTTCAAAGGGCAAAGAGCACTTCGATTTCATGCCCCCAAATGGCCATCCCAGGCTCCGTCTCTAAAGTTGGCCCGTTACTTCTATTACGAGTTAAAAATGCTCCCCAGACTGGCTAGAGCAGGACGGGAGAGGGAAGAGTAACGGCCTCCATCTTGGTGCTCTCTGGCCAGTCTGCGAGTGGAGAGGATTCAGAGAAGGCCGCTTGGAACCCGGGAGGCCCCGTCCCTTCCCTTCCGTTCCAAAGAGCTGAGGGTCTCCGTCTCCTTTCCCAAGTCGTCTCGGCGAGTCCTAGCAGAGTTGGATGTCAACCTATCTTTATTTAAGATGACAGACCACAAGCGGATCTTCTGAATCAAAGGAGCCCCGACCAGCAGGGAATTGTCTTTGCTTCTTTCCACAGAACTGACTGATCCTTTCCATTTTCTTATGAAAAGGGGAAAAGTCTGTGTTCTTGCCCTCAGCAGGTCATTACTGTTGCCTGGCACACCAGGCAGCTTCTCATAGTGACCAGCAGCCTTCCGTGCAAACGCTCCACCGACACAACCAAAAGTTCCCGGCTTAAAAGGAGGCTCAGGGGATTGGATTTGGAATCAAAGGACAAATGTGCAAAAACTGGCTCTGCCACTCACTTACTGAGTGACCCTGGGCAAGTCACTGAATCTGCAAAAGAGGGGGCTGGACCCGATATCCTCCGAGTCCTCTCTAGGTTCACACGGATGACCCTGTGCTTGCAGATGTTTTTACAGAGGAGGCTGGGGAGTGCAGAGTGCCAGGCCAGGAATCTGAAAATTCCCACTTCTTAGCTGCAAGACCATAGACAAATTCCTTCTCTCCAAGACTCAGGAAACTCTCCCGCGGCATGTACTCAGCCGAGACAATCGTCGTCTCCGGGCAGCAAGGCAGGAGTCAAATGGAAAGAGAAGAAGCAATCCGGGATTCCTGCCGCATGCTAAACCTTCCCCCTGCCTCGAGCCTCTTCCCGGAGCCCCTTTGGGTACTGGTGCTCTCCCTCTTCCTGGTGACCTCTCGGAGCCTCTGAAGCCACCCCAATTAACCCTGGTGACACGGCCTCTCGGTTTGAGGCTCCGGCCCGGAACCTGCCCTTTGGGGAAGGATCTTCCCGTCACCCTCCGAGAAGCAGATCCTCATTCTTCTACAACAGCGGAGGAAAACGGGGCTTGACAAGAACAAGAACGCGGACTCACTGGGGTTTAATAA
The DNA here is from genome assembly GCF_016433145.1 of Gracilinanus agilis. NCBI lineage: Eukaryota > Metazoa > Chordata > Mammalia > Didelphimorphia > Didelphidae > Gracilinanus > Gracilinanus agilis. The sequence continues at coordinate 10,349,674 of NC_058134.1, read as the reverse complement.
CAGTTAGACAAGAACATTCAAATGGAGAAACTCGCGTGCGGCTGCACCCTCTGGTTTGGCAACTTGGTTCTTGAATGTGGGTCTCCCCATGCATGAAATGACGGAGCTGGAGGAGACGAGCTCTTGTCCATTCCAGCTCGCAAGCCTGTTCTTTATTTTTAAATTTTTAGGATTTATTATATGTGGATGAATTAGTCAAGGAATGAATTATTGATTGAGCCGGGCTGGGCCCTAGGGATACAGAGACAATGAGAGAGACACTCCTTTCCTGCAGGAAGCCGATATTCCAGCAGCGGGAGGGAATCAAACCTTATCCACACTCTAGGAGGCCAATTGGGAATTCTTCATGAGTCCATTTCCCAGATGATTGCAGATAAGGGACGTGAAAGTAACAAAACTTCCTTTTTAGAAATGTTGGGCGAGTCAGATATTCACGGGACTCGGCGAGTTCCCCCTCACGTGTTCCAAATTGGTGAGGTTTAAATCCATTTCGGTTTGCTTCTGATTATATCGGCCCACTGACAAAGCCTCTGAGAAGGGCCTTTCCCCGTCCCCTCCTTTCTTTTCGACCAGCAGCCTCTCTAGGCAGGCCTCTCCCTCTAGCTACTGACCTCTGGCCTGTCCCAATTTAAAGACAAAGCCAGGGTCTCTCCTCCTGAATGGGGGCTTAATCCATCCTTCAGGGACACGAGTGGGCATGCAGTTGTCAGCTCTATGGGCCTCCGATTTTAAAGGGATGTGGATGGGCTCCCTCGTGGGGTGCGTTACAGAAAGAAGAAGCAGGCGGCCATGTGAAGGGGGGGCAGCAGGAAGAATTCTCTGGGCAGAGGAGAAATGTCAGGCTTGAGAAATGAGTGCAGCATTTCTCATCTATCCAAGGAAAAGACGCCTCTGGTGAAGGAGGAATGTCGGGGGAGTTCCACAGGCCGAGAAAGCCGAGGATGCGATCCTGCCAGTGTAAGAGGGCACCAAAAGCCATCCGGCCTGCTCTGTATTTCTTACAGAAGAGAAAACCAAAGCAGAGACAATGTACAAGACCTGCCTAAGGTGCCCAGGAAGAGCTGAGATTCCCATCTGAACCCTTTAACTCTAAATCCCTCACCTTTTCCACTACGTGGCGTTCTCATACTAGGGCAGCCAGGTGGGGCAGTGGGTAGAGCCCTGGACTCACGATCGAGAAGACCCAGACCCCAATCTAGCCACAGACACTAGCTCTTTGACTTTGGACGAGTCATTTACAGTTTGTTTGCCTCAGTTTCCTCATCTGTAAAAGAGTGATGGTAAAACCACCTCCCTGTGAGGATCAGATGAGATGAGATGATGAAGGCTAAACACTCAGGGAGGGCAGAACCTGGCATGCAGCAAGAGCTTTATAAATGTTCATTATTCGTCGTAGTACAGGGGCTGCAGAAGTGCTCAGGAGACTGCTTCTGCTCTTCCTCCAGTCAGATCGGTGGTTTTTCCCACCTCCGTGAATATGTCTCATTCTCAGGAGGACGTGTCTGAGAAATATACGGCAGAGTGTGGTGAATTTGGAGTCAAAGGACTTTGGTTCAAATCTTCTCTCTCAAAACTACCTCTGTGACCTTGGAAAGTCACCGAGCGGCTACGTGCCTCAGTTTCCTCATCTGGTAGGGGAAGGAACTGAATTGGGGATCTTTGGGCTCTCTTCTAGTTTTGAACCTTAATGTCCATTAGTTCTTACATCACAACAAGCATGGCCTCTCTCTTGCTCTGGATGAGAAAAGGAAAAATGGTGGCCTTCAGTTCTTCATATTTCACAGGAAATTATCCTCTTAAACCCTTGGCAAAACTCCAGTGATCCAACAAGCCTGGATTCCCAGTTCCTTTCCTCTCCATCTTCTCTCTCACTCTTTGAGGCTATACCATCAGGGTTTTTGTTTTTTAAGTTGTTTTCCTAATTCCCTCATTGACAATGAACTAAGGAAATGGAGGATGAAGTAAAAAAAAAAAATCATTGAGATCAGCAGGAAATCCCCAAAACGACAACCCCTCCACTTCTGCCGTCATTTCTGCCCTGTTTTCGAGTTATTCAGACTGTTGTTTGGGTGTGGGGGGTCCGTCCCTATTTCTAACCAGCTTGTAAAGTGAAATCCGATGAGCACTCTATTCCTTCACACATTATTCTAAGGAAAAACAAGATGCGTGGGGGCCGGGCGGAGAGAGGAGAAACTTGATGTCTGACCATGGGAAAGGTAATGCTTAGAGTTTATTGGGCTCCGATTGAAAGATTTCCTTCTGCGAGCCCCCACCTCCATATAAAACCAAAGGAAATGGCTCTTTCGTGATGAAACAGAACAGAAAATTCCATCTGAGTAGCTTTGACGGTCTACGGGAAGACGTCGTGCTGCTCTCAGATATCTCTAGTCCCTCCCGTTCTTCTTCATCTTGGGGTGGCCCCTATGAATGCTCCAATGATCTTACTGGGTCCCAAACTCAGCTGGGGTTGCTCTGTGTCAAAAGCCCAGAAGGGGTGATTATTCGAGGGTTTTAAATAAAGGCCATTTGCCACTGGTGTTGCTCAAGTAAGATATTAATGTTTGCTATAGATGTCCATTGACTCACATTCTAGATTGAGAAGGAACATCAAGGAAGACTAGAAAAGAGCGGCATTAAAACCACCGATCAGATCTAGACTAGGGACAGCCAGGTGGCACCATGGATAGGGCACAGGTCCTGGAACTCGTCTTTCGGAGTTGTCTCAGACAGGAACTAGCTCTGTGACCCTGGGAAAGTCACCCAATTCTACTGGACTCAGTTTCCCCATCTGTAAAATGAGTTAGCAAAGGCCATCGCAGACCATGCCAGTATCTTTGCCAAGAAAAATGCAAATGCAGTCACAGAATTGTACATGACTGGAACCACAGAACCGGAGGGTTGGTGTTATTACCGGCACACATACTCTTCACGCCTTCCCCTCCACACACATTAGTGAGAGTTGTGAGACCATGAAAGGGATGACACAGCTCTGCCACTTACCACCTGTGGGGCCCAGAGCAGTCACTTAGCCTGGTTGGGCCTCCTCTTCGGTAGAAGGAATGAACTCCGAGATCTCTTATGCCCTAATGATAGCATTCTTCAACTTTCAGGTGATTTAGAGTTCTGAGAATGAATTAATCCATCAGTAAGCATTCAATGGGCACTTATTGTGTATCAGGCATTGTGCCAGGCACCAAAGACCATTAAACAGACCCATTTGTAGTCAAGCATTTCAAAAAGACCCTATATTAAGGATTTTGAAAGGAGCACTGATATCAGGGACGCACATTTTCAGTCTGGATAGCTGGTCACTTGCTCAGACCTCGAATATTCAGCATGTGATTTTTTTTTGTGACAACTTGGAAAGATTCTAAACGTCCCCAAATAATAATAATACGCAGTCTGCTTTAGAATGGAAGAGATTTACCTTGAAAATGTGCTTTTTTATTTCACTCAATATCTGTGCAGATATTTAATCTCAATTAAAAAATGCTCCTCAAAGAAATTAAGAACAATTTAAATAGCTGGCACAATATTCAGGGATGATGCTGGGCTGCATCAAGTTTTCATTAAAATATAGTCATATTTCTAATGTTAGTTTATAATTATAATGCTTTACCAATCAAACCCCCAAAGGGAGAATTTGAAAAGCTCAATAAATGAACAATAACATTCATTTGGAGAAATGAAAGGTTGAGAATATCACAGGAAACAAGGAATGAAGTTTCTAGATTTCAAAGTCTATTATAAATCATCAATCATCAAAACTTTTATAATGGTTAAAAAAGGAGAGAGACTAGACAAAGAAGAATCAGAAAAATAGAGCTAAAAAGCTTACTGGGTGTTAAATCTTAAGAGATCAATTATTTAGAAAAAATGCTATCTCATAAAAAAAAAATGTTTTTGAGAACTGGAAAGCAGACTAGTAAGACTTAAGCCTACCCCAACATCTAACATTATATTATACAGTAAATTCAAAATGAATATGTGCTATTAATATTAAATATTATATAATAAAAATTAGAATAAAAGCACATTATATATGTGGGATCTATAATCTTCATCAATCGAGGGAGAAAGGTAATATCAAAAGATAAAACAGATCATTTTAAATAAATAAAATTGAAAAGCTTCTGGATAAACAAAGTTAATGATTTCTTTTTTTAAAAACCCTTAACTTCTGTGTATTGACTCATAGGTGGAAGAGTGGTAAGGGTGGGCAATGGGGGTCAAGTGACCTGCCCAGGGTCACACAGGTGGGAAGTGTCTGAGGCTGGATTTGAACCTAGGACCTCCTGTCTCTAGGCCTGAATCTCAATCCACTGGGCTACCCAGCTTCCCCCCAAAGTTAATAATTTCTAGGATAAAAAAGGAAACAATAAGATGAAGGCATATCTTATTATTAAAATTTTCAGATAAGGGTTTGGTATCTAAGATAAGTAGATGACTTACAAAAATTTATAAGACTTTTAGCCTTTCTCCAAAAGACTAGTGAAATAAAAGGTTATGATCAAACCATTCTCCAAATTAAAAACTACCATGTGAAAGCATGTTCCAGATCATAAGGAAAAAGAAGAATGCGAATTAAAATAACCCCAATGTTTTACTTTTGCCAGCGATTGGCAAAGATGGGAATAGTTGATGTCAGAGAGGTTAGGGAATACGGGGAAATACAAACACTAACATATCTATATGACAAGTATGATTGTTAAAGGAAAAATGGATATTTTCAATGTGTTGATCAGTTTTATTGATATTTTCCCTTTTCCCTTCAAAAATAGTAATTTTTATATAGAATGGCTCTCATGGAAGAAGGGGTGGAGAGGGAAACTTCAAGAAAATTTGATGGTATTAATGCAAAACATTTCAATTTTTAAAAAAGATAATGGTCACTGCAAAATTAAAAAGAGTAAGCGTGGTCTCAAAGAAGAGAATGAAAGAAGGTACTTTCCTAATCCTTTGCAGATGGAGAAATTCATAGAGGTTGAACACTGCATAGATTATCAGATTAAAAATATACATTGATCAGTTTTTCTGCTTTTTCCTCTTCTTCCTCTATTTTTTTTCTTTTTAAACAGTTATATGTTATATGAGATGACTTTCTAGAATGAGACAAGTAGAAGGAAGATGCAAATATATCTATATCTATATATATATATAAATATATATATCACATTAAAAAAAAAAAGAAACGGTCGAAATGAAGATGAGGGTGCCAATGCTGAGAGATTTTGAGGCAAGCTGAGCTATTGAGAATTAGAAGCCTTAGGAGGGTGGTTTAAGTAGTGGTAAGTATATTACTTTAGATTCTGATGCAATGCAAAAGGAAACCATTAGTTCCAGTGACTTTCTTCTTATGGACATAAGATTTATGAAGACATTCATGCCCTACAATATAGGACTCCCCCCCCCACACACACACACACAGCTTTTTAATGTATTTTGGTACCCAATTTCAGCTGGGTAAATGGATGGAGATGAAGAGCATTGGGAGCATCCTCATCCCTTCTGCTAAGAGGAATTGTTGAGCTATGAGTTGTGATGGTTTATTCTCTTGTAATTTGTTCCCATTCGGTGAACATTCTAGAATTGTTTTGCTTTTCCTCCCTTTTTTTAACTTCAGCTGTTCCTCTGTTCATATTTTTTTTTTCCAATAGCAAATATAAATCAAGAAGAGTCTATAGAAGGTGTGTGGAGTTTGGGGGTGGGGGGAAGGGGAATCACAAACTTCCTCTTCTAGAACAGGAAGGCTTTGCATATGATACTCAATGGAATAAGCCTCAAGGAAATGTGTTTCTTCTCAAATAGATTCAGTAAGGATTAGAAAAGAATAGCTCATAGATAAAAGAATGATTTTGCTTTAAATGATAAATCTACCAACAAGCCTTTATTAATGTGCTGCTCTCTGTCAAACACCGAGGCTAGAAAGACAGAAGCAAAAAGGAACATGGCGGCCTTCCAGTCTCCATGCCAGGTTCATCGGCCAAATACAAGCCTAGGATGAATGATTGGAACTATTTGAAAATGATAGGTGCAAATGATATGTTCTCGTTTATGTGGTATATACAAGGCAAAAAGCCCAGGTAAAGGGCATCTCGTGTAAGTTAAAAACAAATTCAATACAGAAAAACAATTCGACATATTTTTTTTTTTTTTTTTTTTTTGTGGGAGGAAGAAGAAGGGGCCAGACTTGTGATTTCATCTGTGCGGAGGAATTCCCAGTTTAGAACTTCCCTTCTCCACTCATGCTGATCTGTAACTCAGCTGTAACTTCCAGTTAATTCAATATTAAAGATGTTATAATAAGCGTGCAAAAGTCTGGTATGTCAAGAATGAAGACTCCACTTGGAAAGTCTACTGTGTATATACTAGTTTCAAAAATGGAACTTTACGGTACAGATTCAATATAGGAGCAGACATGTTACTTTAAAAAACAAATAACATTGCATCGGAGTGATTGGCGAGCCTTTCATCCTGTGATCTGACATTTGGAAGCTTGGTTTTTCAGTTTACATAATTTACTCAGGCAAATATTGCTATTTTCCCATTTAAAGCAGACACACACACACATGCCTTTGGGGACTGAGGTTTGGAGATGATGTGGAAAGCTTTTCAAAATTAAATATAGAAGAAAAGAACTGAGGAGAATTTTTTTTTTTCCTATTTAGATTTCTACCCAGGTCTGTAAGTCAAGAGATTTGGGTTCAAGTACCAGCTCTGCCTCTCATTGGCTCTCAAACCAGTCAAATAAAAGGAACAATCTACCCCCCAAAAAATGGAGAGGGGAGGGACCTCAGTTCATTTATGAAATGAAGGGAACAGAGGATGCTCTGCTCTCCAAGGCATAAAGCTCTGTGATATTTTTAAATATTCCCTTTCACAAAGCCGTGGGGTTTTTTAAAGGTCATTTTCCTGCCATACTGAGTAGATTTGTTTCCCCTGAAAATGTACGTCAATAATCCTGAATATGAAGAGGATTTTCTTCCCTAAATCTTCCCATTTTTGAGCAAACCTTTTTCAGTCACTCAAACTCAAATTTACAAAGCCGGCACTTCTCTGGTTGAAATATTTACCTGCGGTACGGGAGAGAAAGGGCTGGCCTTGGAGTGTGAGAGTTCAGGTCCCGATTCTGACATCTACCAAGGTGTGTCCCCCCTCCATGCCCACCTTGGCAGCCTGCCCACGTGCTGGGAGCCCTCAGAAACTATCGATTGTGGATCTGTTCCTGGTCTACATTCAGAGGGAGTTTCTACATGGAGACTTCCCTGATCTGATGATATATGGAGGCCAGAACTTCTCCACTCATCCCACCTAAAAAATACCCATTACTCTTTTAGATGAAGAGAATTCTAACTGACAAGAGAGACAATGAAGTCAAAGGGGCATTATCTCTTCACCTAGACTAGCACAATTACGCCCTAATTGGGCTTCCTACATTCAGTCTCTAATTCTCCAATTCTTCCTTCACACAACTGCATTTTATAATGGACATTTTTAAAGCTCACATCTGACCCTGCCACTCTTTTGCTCAAGAAGGATCAGGGGCTCCCAATTTCTCCTTTGTTTGGCATTCAAGGATCTGTCTCAATGCCCTCTTTGCCAGATTTGTTACCTTCTATTTTTGCTCATGCACTTTCCATTTTAGCTAAATTAGTCAGGTATAAAACATTCCCTGTCCCTTCTGCCTCGCCTTTCTGTCTCTGAGTTTCAGTCAACATTCAGGTAAAGGACTAAACCTCCTTCAAAAAGCAGAACTCGATTCCGAACCTTAAGCAAATGAGTTGCTTTTAGTTTGTATTTCTTTTGAACTTCCTTACATGGCCATCTACATTTTACTAGACTATATTCTAGGCTTCTGGAGAGTTCCTCCACCTAGCAGGATGCTGGACATCTGTAGGTGCTTAATCATTGCTGATTCATTCTAGCTAACACGGTTCCAGAAAATAGGAGGCACTGAGTCATCCATCCCCAGGTCTGTAGAGCATAATATTAAAAACAGGTCACTGATGACTCTGACACGGGGTCTGGCCACACTCAGGTGTTATTGCTGGTCCCGCAGGAGACCCAGTTCTTGTGAGCCCTGAAGCCTCAGTCCTCTCTAATCAGGCAGCCAGTTCCCCCACATAAGCAGACATGGAGTCCCTCTGGCTATTAGCCCAGCATAGACTCAAGCTCTATTTTGAGCATATGTTTTAACCAAAGGCCAATAGTCTGCACAGATGGAGATCTGCTGTTTGCCAGGATCCTTTTATTTCAGCGGACTCTAACTAACCTTTGTCGAAGTTGCGGTGAGCCACAGAGAGGGTGGAGAGAGTTCCTCCTCCATAAATTATCTTCAAAGGGAGATTCAATCATATTTTATTCAACAACAACCAAGAAAAAAAAGTTGTAGGAACTCTAAGAGGGAAAGCAATGAGGAGAGAGAGAGAGAGAGAGAGAGAGAGAGAGAGGGGGGAGGCATATAAAATCAAACACAGAAGTACTTTTCAGGAGAAATAATTTTTTTTTTAATTGTACAGGCCAAAAGAGTGCAGATGCATAGTTTGAATGATGGGTGAGATTGTACTTTAACTCAAAGTCAGCAGGGAAAATTCCCAACATACTTTCCGGCCCTTTAGTTTCATGCTCCAAATCAAGTGACAGGATCACTGACTAGATTGCTCCACAGGACAACGGAGCAGCCAATATTTTTATCTTTCATTCATGAGGATGCTGACATCAGATAAAAGGGAGTTCAGTAGAAGATCTAAGCAGGGATGTTAAAATAGCCTAACCAAGTTACTTTCAAGATTTCACTAAGTTTGGCCAGATATAAAGCTTCCACTTCAATTCCAGTTTAAAAAAAACACACATTGTTTTCTGAAAATCATGTGTTAAAGTTACAACCACATTTGGGATAAATAAAATGCAGAGTTATTAAGGGGATGAGAAAAAAGTCTACCCAGTAACCATTGAAAGCACCCCAACACCCATAAAGCATCCCTGTAAAACTCAATCCAAAAGGCGAGCCCAAGGGAGCCATCTTGGCAACCAAAGACTGAATAAACACAAGCCAAAATTCACACAAGAATCTGGTCTGGGTTTTGCTGGCAGTGTCCTTGAATGCCACTCCACTTATGAACAAGTCAATGTTCCCATACTTTTTTCCTCCTTTTGTCAAAAGAAAAACGATTACTCCAAGCCATCTTTTTCTATTTCCAGGAAGAAGAAAAAATGGTTCTCAGATGTCCCCAAGAAAGACAACATTTCTGATGCAGAACAATCCTTATATGCTAACTTACTGATCTTGTTCTGAAAAATGTGTGAACCAAAAAGAACCAATCCTAGATTCAAATGGAAGGCTCAAAGATGCTAGGATTGGACATTAAAGATGTCGTAATTCCATCAAGAAGTCTCTAGAAGCTACTCCTTCTTCTCCTAGTGGCAATCCTTCTCCTTCTTGAGGTCCAGGTCAGGTGCTACCTCCTTCAATTCTCTGATGCCACAAAATTGTGGTAATTCTGGCCAGGACAGGACCTCAGATGCCATGTAATCCAGCTTGCACCTGTGCCCTCTCCACCATAGCTAAAATGTAGTTACTCAGTTTTTACATCAATGACTCCTCAAAATGGGTATCCACGACCTTCCAAGGTAGCCCAATCCATTTTGGAGATAGCTCTAATTATTTAAAATATTTTAGTTCATATTATATAGATTCAGAGCTAGAAGGAACATTTGAATGATGGAGACCAAATCCTTAAGTCTGTGGAGGAAGAAACTGAGGCAAAGAAGGTATGTGGAATTGCCCAAGGTCACCAAAGTAGAAAGTGCTGTGATGTAAGCCTAGGTCACCTGACTCCAAAGCTAGAGATCTACCCAAAATGCAACCCTGTCTCCTCAATGAATCTCTTTACATTTTTTTAAACCCTCACCTTTCAGCTTAGAATTGATACTGTGTATTGGTTCCAAGGCAGAAGAGTAGTAAAGGGTAGACAATGAATGTTAAATGATTTGCCCAAGGTCACCTTCTTAGGAAGTGTCTGAGGTCAGATTTGAATGTGGGACCTCCCATCTCTAGACCTGGCTCTCAATCCACTGAGACACCTGGCCATCCCCTCATCTACATTTTGCTTGAATTTCTTTGCTCTGGGGCCAAGTGGAACAAGTCTCATCACTCTCCCACATGACAGCCTTCCAAATATGCCAAGACATTTAGAATACTTCTTATATCTTTTCTCTTTTCTAAGAAAAATCTCATTTCTTCTGACCAATCCACACATAGTGGGGCCTCATGGCCCTTCACCACGCTGGATATCATTCAGGTTATTAATGTTCTTCTTAAACTGTGCCCCCAGGATCAGACATAACACTCCAGACGTGTTCTGCCAAGAGCAGAGGGCAATGGCGTGATTTCCTCCCTACTCCTAGCAGCTATACCTTTCCTTAATGCGACCTAAGATGGCATCACATTCATTGTTTTATTCTCTTCCTTTTACTGAATTTGTCGCCATATCAAGTGCTTGATTAGCATTGCACTTTGAAGCCCCCACACGCTTTCAGGTGAGCTGTTGTCAAGCCAGGTTTCTGCCATCTTCTCAAACCTTTGGCTCCCCACTCCCAGCTAGAGAAGATGCCCTCATCTCTGATTTCCCACATGCCATTGGTCCCATTTTGACTGCTGGTGCCGACGTGTGTACAAGTCTCCTTCCTCTTCTAAACTGCCTTGCTTGGCCGTGAGGGCTTGTGTCATCTGCCATCTTTGCAGCCACTTTCTTTACGGCATGCGTGCCATTTAATAGCCATTTGGGGAGCCCAAGAGTGTTCTAATGAAATCCAACTTAAGTGGGATAAAAGCTGAGTATCTGGAATAGAAGGATCAATGAGGGAGTGTTAACCAGAAGCCTTTTTTTTACATGTTCTTTGGGAACTTGATGTAATCCATTGAATCGAAGGATTTCGCCTTCCCTAGTCATCAAAATCTGCTAGTAAATGTTACTAGGTTTGTATTTTTTTTAATATGCTCCAATTTTATGCCTTTTACTTGCCTTTGGGACTAAGGCTCTGTCAATATTTTCATCTACTGATCCCTGAAAGTCAAACATGGGATTTTGCTTAAGCCACCAAATGGTTACTCTTCATAAAAGCACTAATTCCCAAATTTGCTGATGGTTGTCAGTTGCTATAATTGTTAGCCACAGCTGGGTCTTTACCAAGCTCGCAGAACATTTTCACGAGCTATCACTTATATACTCAGTTACAACCAGTAGCTACTGGCACGTTACTGCCACAGAGATATTCTCTTCCAGAGATTACAGGTTTTCCTTGATGCTCAGCTCTGATCCACTCCTGAAAAAAAATGTCAGCAAAGTATTGAGGGATTTGGGTTCCTGCATATCAAATATGACTTTCATATTGATCTCCAAGCTCAAATTATAACTGTGTCCTCGGGAAGAGAGGGCGGAGAAAAGCACTAAGATTTCAATAAAATAATGAAGCTTATATCTGATAATTAATTTAATTTTTTTTAAACCCTTGTACTTCGGTGTGTTGTCTCATAGGTGGATGATTGGTAAGGGTGGGCAATGGGGGTCAAGTGACTTGCCCAGGGTCACACAGCTGGGAAGTGGCTGAGGCCGGGTTTGAACCCAGGACCTCCTGTCTCTAGGCCTGACTCTCACTCCACTGAGCTACCCAGCTGCCCCAATTAATTTAATTTTTAAATTAATTAATAATTTTAAATGCCTACAAAAGGCATTGGCCTAGGCACTGGGAATACAGGGATGATAGACTTCCCTTTAAGGTGAAGAAATGGTCTCAAAGGAGGCAGCACTTGAACTGAGTCTCAAAAGGAGCCAGAGACACTAAAAAGTGGAAGAGAAGAAGTAATGCCATGGAAGATAGCCTGGGCAAAGGCAGGGGATGGAATGCTGAATTTGAGCATCAATGAATAGGCTCAATTGGCTAGATGGTCAAGTATGTGAAGGGGAATTAAACCTGGGATAGTCAACTAGATTTGTGGAATGGCTATCAGTTTGTGGGTGAAAAGAATATATTTTCTCATAAGATAAGAAGGGACACAATGAAGATTCTTGAGTAGAAGCATAGCAAGATCAGAATAATGCTTTGGAAAGATTACATGTACAGAATTAAAGAAAAACTAAAGGAAAGAAATATGGGGTTGATAATAATCAGGAATGAAAATGATGAAATGGAAAATAACAATAAGCAATGGCTCTCATTACATATAATGTTGTGATACAAAAACCCTGGAGAGAGAAGCTTTGGGATCATCTGCTTTGCTCAGCTAAGTGTCCTGGTGAGACTTGTGGCGTATTTGGCTGTGGTCTGAAGAATAGATTATGTGTCCCAAACGCCTTCATACAACTTGAAGCTTTAATGGTTAAAAGTGCAGTAAGACTTCTGGAACAATAATGTTCAGTGGAAGATACTGTCACTCGAAAAGATAAAATTAGAAACCAGGTCCAAGTTCCTATGTTAGTATTTCCCAAATGACATCTCATAGAATTCTAGTGTTTTATATATATATAGTGCAGAGAAAATCCATTGCCTGAAAAATGTCTCTTTACCATATAATATAGGGTCTTAAGAGCTTGTTGGAGCTACTAATTACAATAATTCTCATGTGAAAACAGCCTTGATTTTCTCTAAATTTTTTCCAAATGTTTTGAACCCATGTTTGTTCCAGGAGAATATAACATCCGAAGCCATTGGACCATTATTTATGGATTCTTACAAAATGTACTCTGGTCAAATGAACTTGGGACACACTTCTCTTTTTGGTTATTGTACTTTAGGGGGCTCCTCCTGTACTGCCCTGCAAAATCTATTTCTGTTTTCAACCTATAACTAACAGAAGATTTGGTCCATTCATTGCAGCAGCCATGTTGGATAGACTGATCCATAATTATTGCGTTCTATTATGTCTGGACATGCTCAGATACCGAAACTGAAGCTTCCAATCATTTTATACATTAAGTTTTCTCTTACCTTTTTTCATCCCATTCTCCCAGAAGGCAAGGACATCTTTTATTTCTTTATGTTTTCAACTAGAGAGCCTTTATTCTTTACCTACAGCTTTCTTAGACTTCAAGTTGAGGTTGCCTCATTGATCCATGTTCAGATGATGTAAATCAAGGCTTTGCTACTTACTACCTATGTGACTTTAGGCAAGTTGACTGATTTTTTAAGCCTCAATTTATTCGTCTGTAAAATGAAGGAGTTGGACCCAAAGACCACAGAAGACCTTCCTGTCTCTAAACGTATGATGCCATGAATATGACTACTGGAATAATGGGATATGTCAAGTCATGATGAAAAGAAATTAAGTCCAAAGTACAATGAATCTTGGCATTGTTATCTAGTTCTTGGTCCAAAAAGGAATGACTAGTTACCTTCGCCAGTCATCCCTTGTAGTACTACAAGACATCAGGCAGTCACAGAGGCAAATCTGTCAATAATGTTCATTGTCCAAATGGCTAAGTATCAGGAGAATCAGTGCTGAATTAGTCCTCAGGGTGCAAGAATAGTGTAGCTGAGATCATGTGACACTAATATTGTAAAATAGGAGATGCTCTGGAGACCTGATGAGGGGGGTAGCCAGGAAGGGGAGTGATTACAGCCCTCTGAGGGCGACTTCAAGAAATTGGGCATGTGTAGCCCGGAGAAGAGAAGGAGAGGGAGAGGGAGAAGGAGAGGGAGAGAATATGAGTGTGTGTGTATGTGTGTGTGTGTGTGTGTGTGTGTGTGTGTGTGTGTGTGTGTGTGTAGAGACAGAGNTGTGTGTGTGTGTGTGTGTGTGTGTGTGTGTGTGTGTGTGTGTGTGTGTGTTTGGGGGAAAGATAGCTACAGGAAAAGCATTTTATTGAAAGTACCATAAGGTAGATTTGCCCTTCTTGGCTCAAGATGGCGGAACCAGGAGCACTAGGTACAAGAGAGGGAGATGGAGGTGGGATTTCCTAGGATTCAGAGCTGCCAAAATGTGGAATGGGCTGTCTCAGGACATGGAGGGGTCTCTCTCAGTGGAAGTCTTTACAGAAGTACAAAATAAACCTCTGACAATCACCCCAAATAAGACTTGAGGCCCTGATCTTGGGTTTGGATTTAGGATATCCTTATGGTGTATGTGATCTGTGGTAAATTCCTTAGACCCCTACATGATTCCCTTAAATAAGCTGGAAATTCAGAGCAAAATCCTGCCTGAAAACAGGGATGTGACATTGATCCCTTAGTTCATTCCTAAGAAGGGGCTGGGTTTAGAATTGGCATTTCGAAGATGAACCCTTGCTCTCCCTTTTTTGCCAACATGAACACATTTGTGATGCAGAAAACTCTTCTCTTTCTGGACATCTCCTTTTACCCCCTCCCCCTTCCAGAACTTTCCATTCTAGCACCATAAGAGTTCCCTCACACGTATCCCATTTCCCCTCTCCAGACCTTTGCTCAGGCAGTACCCCTCTCCCTCCTCATCTCTGATTGCTTCAAAGCATGGTTGAAGTACTGATTCATTGGGATTTGGACATTTTTTTTAGTTTGAATTCCAATGAATGAGAGTAATTAAATATTTGTTGAATTGAATAAATAACATCCAATTCAATATTTATTGAATTGAACAGGATGCTGGTTTCTGATTCCAGAAGATCTGGGTTGAAATCTTCCTTCTGAAATCAGTGATGTATGCCTGAGAACGTCATTTAACCTCCATTTATATAATAAAGACAACTTTCTTATAGGCTGTGAGCCTCTTGTTGGGCAGCCAGGCAGTAAGCATTTATTGAACACCTACTAGATGCCAAATATCGTCCCTAGGAGTAGGTATACAAAGAGAGGCCAAAGCATGGTGCCTGCTCCCAAGGAGCTCCCAAGCCAATATGGAGGAGAAAGCAAGCAACCCCTGATGTACAAATAAGCTGTGGGCAGGGTAAAATGAAGAGAGGCGCTCGCATAAGGCAGGATGTTAGCTAAGGAAGCCAGATACAGAGAGCAGGAAGGAGGGCATTCCAGACAGGGGGAACAGCCAGGAAGATGTCCTCAGGCTGGAGATGGAGGGAGGATCTTACGTGAGGAACAGGGCAGGGATTGTCTCACTGAGGCTGGGCTTGACACACTCTGGGCACTTTTTGACTGATTACTCTGTCAAAGACAGGTTGGGCTCTACTTTGGTGAAGAGCCTCATCCTGGCTGGAGTTCTCCATAAACACAATCTTGGCTCCTTCCCCCAGAGGCATAAGAACAAGCCGAGTTTCTCTCGTGCTCATCTTCTGCCCCCAACAAGAAGATGAAACATTTTCTTGAGAAACTAAATGTGCTTGTAGTTGGGTTCCCTCCGGAAGGAAAGGACAAATCCAAATCGTAGGACAACTGGAATATGAGCTTTAGCATCAGAAGGAAAGTTAGGCGGAGGCCCAGAGAAGGGGAATGACTCGGCCAGGGTCACACAGCTCTGGCGGGACAGAGGTGGAGATAAGACTGCCAACGCCGGGGAAGCGCCTTCCACACACTTAGCATCCTCTTGTCAATTATTCCTTAAAAATATGACCATTAAAACAGAGCGGCTGAACCAGGCAGAGGTGAGGAAATATGAGTCAAACACACCCGGGCCTGTCGAGCAGTCAGTCAGTCGCTGCACAGGTCCAGGAGGAGGCTTTCGGCTTCCCGGCACGAACGTTTAGGCATAACGAGAGCAAAGACGGCAGCTCGGAGCTTGACCGGCTGGAGACAAGCCGTTCTGTGTCTCCCCCAACGAGGAGTCCCCGAGAGCCCCGCCTGCCTTCAGAGCACTGCTGAGCCCCTTCCAGATTGCCAAGGCCAAAATGTCATCTTTTTCGTCCGTGGGAAATCCCAGCCAAAGGGTACAAATGCCACGTTTTGGTTAAACAAACAGCCTGGCTGTCCTCGATCGGCTCTGCAGTTTGCTGAGGTGGCTCAAGACAGCCAACATCTTGTCCATCTCCCTGAAAGACAAAGAGCCTCACAGGGCCTGGAATGACATGCCTGGGGCTGGCACGTGAGAGGCCTAATTTAATTAAATAGCAGGAAACATGTTTTCCATATGCCACTGCCCGGCCACACACAAACTGTAACAGTAAAGCTTTTATGCTCTATCAGGGCAAGGAAAAGGAGCGAATGTTTTTCAAATGGATGCTAAGCACTCCAGAGCAAAACAAAAAAAGTGAGACCTGCCCGTCAGAGATGCTCCCCGGCCGGGGACGCTGCCACTGAACAATTAGTCCCCTTCTTCGTCTCCCTGAAAAGGCCTTCCTGCTATTCGTCCTCATTAAAGAAGATTAAAAAAGAAACCCTCGCTGGGCTGCACTAGCGCTTACTCTGAAACCAATTTTCAGACAGCTTTAAGGGAAAGCAAAAGCCCACACCAAAGAGAAGGCAGACCTGGCTGAGTGGGGAAGCAAAACTCAAACACAGCTCCCTCGACCTGTTCTTGCCTCTTGGCTCTCATTCCAGAAGAGAAAGGAAAGTTAATGATCATTTAGAAAAGGAATAAAATGGGGGAAAGATTTCCTAGTTTCTTTCTACTTGTATCTCCTCCTTCGTATCATTTTCTGTAGTTTTTTTTTGTATTTTTATTTTAAACCTTGTGTATTGGCTCCAAGGTGGAAGAGTGGTAAGCGTGGGCAATGGGGGTCAAGTGACTTGCCCAGGGTCACACAGTTGGGAAGTGGCTGAGGCCGGGTTTGAACCCAGGACCTCCTGTCTCTAAATCCACTGAGCTACCCAGCTTCCCCTTTCATATCATTTTCTTGGACCTTAGTTGCTTTGAATTTCTCATCCTATAAGTTCATTTTTCCCCTCAGGTCTTTGGAAAACTTAACTAGTGTCTCTGTCTCTCTGTGTCTGTGTCTGTGTCTGTGTCTGTGTTTCTCTGTGTCTGTGTCTGTGTCTGTGTTTCTCTTTCTCTGCATCTGTGTATCTCTGTCTCTGTCTCTCTGTCTCTGTCTCTGTCTCTGTGTCTTTCTGTCTCTGTCTCTGTGTCTTTCTGTCTCTGTCTCTGTCTCTGTCTCTGTGTCTCTCTGTCTCTGTTTTTCTCTCTCACTGGCTCTCTGGCTCTCTGTCTGTCTCACTTGCTCTCTCTCTCCTCCCATTAATGGCTGTAACATGTTCTACACCACCATCTTCCATTGCTTTGGTATCATTTCTAGCGACCAGAGTTTTGCTTGGCATCTCCTTTTGAGCATCCGTGAGAAGATGAATTTAGCAGTAACCAGCATTTCTGGGAGTTTTATCATCCTGGAAGATACCAAGTTTGTTTGCTGGGATAGTGAGTGCTTTAAAGAGCTGCTGACTAGTTTGTAGAGAGCTTCCTTGGTTGTGGGTGCTGCTGGATTTGGAAGGAACCAAAACTTAAGCCTCTCCAGTGATGCCTAAAGGCAGGAAAACCATTTCCTCTGGACACAGGAGTCCAAAGAACACGAGGTGCTTTTAACTTCAGAACGGATGGGAGTCTAAGAAGAAGAGAAATCTTCCCTTGGTTGACCAAGCCTCATCTTTCCTAACAGAAAACCAAGAATCCCCAAATCTACCCGATCATTATTTGGGGCAGAATTCCCTTTTGCAGCTTATAACTTTCAGATGTTACCAATCTTTGCTCTCTGACTCAAGACTCAAATGCTCAGCCTTCTGCACTCTGATTAGATTTGGGGTTGGACACTCCACTAATCAGTTAGGCTCATTAGTTGGGGGAAGAGATAATGAAATTAGAGAGTTACTTTCCAGCTGCAATAATAGAGACCTTTGGTGGGGTCTTCCTGGTTAAAAAACAATCTCTTCTCACCATAAGTTTGAGATGTTTCTTATTTTCTTTCCTTTCATGATAATAATATTAATAATTGTAGTAGTAGTAATAGTAGTAGTAGTAGTAGTAGTAGTAGTAGTAGTAGTAGTAGTAGTAGTGGTGGTGGTGGTAGTAGTAGTAGTAGTAGTAGTAGTAGTAGTAGGAGTAGGAGTAGGAGTAGGAGTAGTAGTAGTAGTAGTAGTAGTAGTAGTAGTAGTAGTAGTAGTATAGTAGTAGTAGTGGTAGTAGTAGTAGTAGTAGTAGTAATAGTAGGGATGATAACAATACCAGCTACTGTTTATATACTTTAAGCTGTGCAAAGCACTTTGCCTATGGCACATCATTTGACTCCCAACCTAGTTGAGAACATTCCCACCTTCTTTCAGGATAACGATAATAATTACTCCTCCTCCTCCCAAACACAGTTAGCACTCACATACTCCTTGATGGTTTCTGCAGCACTTTGCCTGTTACCTTTTCCGATTCCCACGCTAGTCCTCAGATCCGAAATCCAGTGGCTTTTTTCCCCCAAAACCCTAAGATTAAAAGGCTTGTAATAAGCCGAGTCATCAGCAGGTAACTAGTCGAGGATCTTTAGTGATTGAACAAGAAAAATAATGACTTCTTCATTTTACTCCATGTGGAAAGGCGTTTACTCTTCCAGTATTCTCTTTTGGTAAGCATCCCATGATTGCCACACAGAGAGAATGATAGTGTAACTTCTAGATACCACTCCCTCCAAAATAATAGAATGCAACTGTTGGACTTATAGAACCAAGATATCAGCCACTCAAGAAATCTAACTTGAGTACCTACTATGTGCTAAACGTTGGGTACACAAAGAAAAGCAAAAAAATTAAATAAAAACAAAATGTGAGAGGCTCACTGTTTAACAGGGGAGATTGCATGACAAAACTGTGTTTACAAATATTATGCATGTACATATGTATTTTACATATACATGGTATGTATATATATGTATATGTGTGACTACCCATACACATATGTAATATAAATTGGAGATAATCTCTTCAGGGGAAGTTACTAACATTGAAAGAACCCATGAAAGGCTTCTTCTAGACTGGATCACACATGGGATTTTAGCTGGGACCTGAAGAAAGTCAAGGAAGCCAGGAGACAAGAGGAAAAAGAACATTCCAGGCATCAGAGATAGAGTGGGCACATTCAGGGATCAGGGGATGGGGCACTGTATACAGCGAACAGGAAAGAGGCCCATGTTGCTAGATCACAGAATTCATAGAGGGAGGAAAGATGTTGAGAAGATTGGAAAGTCTGGGAGGCACCAGGTTAGGCAGAACTTTAAATGCCAAACAGAATTCTCTTTTGATCCTGGAGGTCATAGAAGCCATTGGTGTTCATTGAAGAGAGGAGGGATTGACAGAAATCAGTCTGCATTTTGTTGCTGTTCTAGAGCTTGGCGTTACTGTAAAGGGTTATGAGGAGACTAGATACTGTTATCTGAAGGTATTCTAAGAGAGTTTCCCCTGCAATAATCAGTGATTTGTCTATGTAGAAAAATGGAGAGCATCTGTTCATCTTGTCAAAAACCGTCTCCTGTTAATAACTGACTTCTTCCCAGGCGTAGGTATTTCAGTCGTTGTATTGGCATCCATTGCCCCTATGACAGTGTCTGGCTCAAAGTAAAAGCTTAATAAAGCCTTTCTAGCTGGCTTGATTGATTCCAACCATTCCCAGATCAGAACTACACTCATGTGTCTTCTTGTCTTCTCAGTCCGGGATGAAGCATTAGAAAACATTGATTTTTCTTGGCTCAAAGAACTTCATCATGGCCTCTGCTAGCATGACTATGGTCTAGTTTTTCTCTTGTAACTGCAAGAAATAGAGAATTCTTCGAACAAAAAAAATCAGAGGATTGAATCCATTCTTCAACAACATTCTTATGATTCATTGAGCTAGGCTAGATCTTGTGGTTCAGATGCAGAAAAATGTTCATTCTCAGGCAAGTCCTATCCTAGCATGACTTGGGAAGAGAAGTCAAGGCTTGGATGTCAAGAAAGCCTGGGCCAGAACCTGCCTCTGATACTTACTAGATATGTGGGTCTGAAAATGCCACTTACCCTGTGGGATCCTCTGTTCCCTTCTCTATAAATGAACATAATCTTTTCCATTATGCCAATGTCACAGGGTTGTTGTAAGCCAGGGGTTCCCAAACTTTTTTGGCCTGCCACCCCCTTTCCAGAAAAAAATATTACTTAGCCCCCTGGAAATTACTTTTTTTTAAATTTTAATAGCAATTAATAGGAAAGATAAATGCACCTGGAGCCATCACAGCCCCTCTGGATCACTGCAGCACCCACCAGGGGGCGGTGGTGCCCACTTTGGGAATCACTGTTGTAAGCTATTAAGACAATATAGTTCATGCTATTTCAGTCTAGAACCATTTCAGGTTTCTATTTTGACTTCTGCTAAGAAGAATGATCCAGCCTTTTCCATTGTAGAAATTGTTTCTGATATTCTCAAGTACATTCTATGTGACATAGAATTGGGGTTCAAAGTACCTGGATTCAAATTGTAGCTCTACTGCTTCTAATGGGACCTTGGCCAACTTTTTAGTTACTAGACCTCAGTTTCTTCACTTGTAAAATGAAGGGATTGGCCTTAAACTCAAAGGTCCTTCTAGCCAGGCCTATGACCATATGATCCTGCTTAACACCTAGGAGAGAAAATGTGTTATTTATATAATGGTGTCAGGTTGTATTATAAAGAGAAATTCCATTCTTTTTTTGTCCTACAAGGTTCTTTGCACTAGATCAGAGTTTGCATTGTCATTTGGAGAAGGTTAGCAAGTATGTTCTAAATGTAAGGGCATGGGGCTGGTTAGTGGAGAGAAAGGGAAGGATTTTGAACTATCATGAGAGCAGAATGGATGGGATTTGGATATTGGCTAGAAAAGTGGCACAAGGCAGAAGGCAGAGGGAATAATCAAGGATCATTCCAAAGATCCAAACCTTCATACCTGGGAGAGTGGTAATGTCTTTGACAAAAAGAAAAAAAAAGTTTATTTGCTGGAAGAATTTAGGGGGAAGATAATGAGTTTTGTGTTTGACATTCATTGGAGATGCCTATAGGATACCCAAGTCAAGATGGCCATCAAAAAGCCAATGGACAAATGACAGCAAAAGAAAGTAATAAATATTGGAGGGGATTTGGCAACATTGGGACATTAATGCATTGCTGGTGGAGTTGTGAATTGATCCAACCATTCTGGATGGCAATTTGGAACTATGTCCAAAAGATACTAAAAGACTGTCTGCCCTTTGACCCAGACATACCACTGTTGGGTTTATACCCCAAAGAGATCTTAAGGAAAAAGACTTGTACAAAAATATCTATAGCCGCGCTCTTTGTGTTGGCAAAAAATTGGAAAATGAGAGGATGCCCTTCGATTAGGGAATGCACGATTGTGATATCTGTTGGTGATGGAATACTATTGTGCTCAAAGGAATAATGAACTGGAGGAATTCCATGTGAACTGGAACGACATCCAGGAATTGATGCAGAGTGAAAGGAGCAGATTCAGGAGAACATAGTACCCAAAGATTGATACACTGTGGTACAATCGAATGTAATGGACTTCTCTACTAGCAGCAATGCAATGACCCAGGACAATTCTGAGGGACTTATGAAAAAGAACTCTATGCACATCCAGAGAAAGAACTGTGGAAGTAGAAACACAGAAAAAAAAACAACTGATTGATCACATGGGTCGATGGGGACATGATTGGGAATGTGGATTAAGCAATCACCTTAGTGCAAATATTAAAAATATGGAAATAGGACTTGATCAATGACATATGCAAAACCCAGTGGAATTACTCATTGGCTATGGTGGGGGCTGTGGGAGGAGAGGAGGGAAAGAACATGTCACCATAGAAAAAATTGTAAATCAATTAATTAAATAAAATTTTTTCAGTTAAAAAAAAAGCCAATGACAGGTGATGCAGGGATTGAATTCTGGAGAGATTATGAATTGAATAGGGTGATTTACAAGTCCTCTTATATAGGTAATATTTGAATCTGATGAAGCAAATAATATCGCCAAGGGAGAGAATGTAGAGAGAAGAAAGGTCTAGAATAGAAATGTAGGAAACACTGATATATTTGAGGATAGGAGATGAGTCGATGAGATGGAGAAAGAATTGTCAAACTGAAAGAAGAACCTCTGGAGAATAGTATGATAGAAGTCAAAGAAAGAAAAAGCATCCAGGAGGAAGAAATATTCAAATGTATCAAAGGCAACAGTGAAGTAAGGACAAGGAGAGCGGAGAAAGGTCATTGGTTTTGATGGCTAAGAAATCATTGCTATCTTTGGAGAAAAGAGTATCCAGAGAGAGGTGGGGTCAGAAACTAGATTATAAAAGACTAAAAATTAAGTGAGTGGGAAATCAATATGGATAACTGGCTAAGAAGTAGGGAGAGAAAGGGACGGACAGTTCAAGGAATTTGTTTGGACAGGTAGTAGGTGAAGTGGAGGATTTTTAAGACTTGGTAAGACATTGTATGCTTGTAGGCAGCTGAGAAGAAACCTAGAAAGGGAGGAAATGAAAATGCTGATAGTAAAGGAGCTCCCAGGAAGGCTGGAATCAAAATCTCCAGGGTAGGGGATAGACTTAGCAAGGAAGACCACCTCTGTCTTAGTGGCAGAGGAAAGAAACTTTCATTGAGAAGGAAGAATATGGGGGAGTTTGCAATGGGTAATGATGATTTTCTTACTTAAATAAGAGATGGAAACTTTAGTTAAGAAATAATAGGGATGGGGGGAATTGTGTGTGTTTTTGAAACCTTCTGAATAATTACTAATTAGCTCAGTCAGTTTGGCTTCCAATCAATTGCACAAATATTTATTGTCTACTATGTGCCAGGCCCTGGAAGAACAAACACAAAAATGATATAGCCCCTGCTTTCAAGGAGCTTACATTCCATTAAAAATGACAAAACACTGGCATAGAGACATCAATATAAAGTTATACAACGTTGTACAGAGCAATTTTTTAAGAGGGATAGAGATAGAATAGCCAGGACAATGCCACTAGCATCATTCTGGTGGCAGCAGTGCAGACTCCTTTCAAAGGAAGTCCAGCATGTGTGATCTCACTGGTAATCAGAACCAGGAAGAAAGAGCAGATTAAATAAGATGAAAGTACCAAGAATTGTCCTACACCCACTGGAGTAGCAAACCAATGAATAAATCTGATCCTTCCTGGTGCTAGAAGAATGAATCAGAAACTTAACTCTCTTTTCATAGAATAAAAATCAAAATCAAAGAGAGCTTCCCAACTACCTCCCCAAAGGCCTCCATTATCCATAGCTGGGACACTCCGTTTGTACTCATAAGGAGAGAGAGTATCACCCTAGGTTTGTATGGGATACATGTGATCATCAGTCACGCAATGTATTAGGATTCCTTGAAGGCCAGGATGGTTTTTGTGCTGTTATTGTAGCCCCAACTCAGCTCCTAGTTTAGGGCTGGGTACATTTGTTGTTCAGTTGTTTTTCAGACATGTCCAACTCTTTGTGATTCCATTTTGGGTTTTCTTGGCAAAGAGCAGTTTGGCATTTCCTTTTCTAGCTTATTTTATAGATGAAGAAACTGAGGCAAACAGGATGAAGTGATCTGCCCAGGGTCAAACATCTACAAAGTGTCTGAGTTCTGATTTGAAGTCAGAAAGATGAATCTTAAACACTGTGAAATGCAGTTGCAGTTGGTGATTAAAAAATACCTCTTGATCAATGGATTGAACTGTCCCTGAAGGCAGAGCTCAGGCAACTCTGATTTGCTTTATTTCTTTGTATGCCTTTATATCCATATTGGCTGGGACTTTGAGAATTTATACTATGACTCACCTAACACCTATGAAACAATGAAGGAAAAATTGTGTTGAAAAGGAAAGTCCTGACTTGAAGAAAATGAGATTAAAGATGGTTTGAGGAAGAGGTAAAGGCTTTGTGGATGAAAGAGATCACATTGGGAAGTATGATCAAATGTTCAAAAGGGAGGCATGCGAGAGATCAGGGGCAGCATATAAACAAAGGCTACTTAAAAACATGCCTAATGAAGAGAGCATGAACTGAAGAGATAAGGAGAGCTTTATAAGAAGTACAGGCAAATAAATGAGAGAGAGAGAGAGAGAGAGAGAGAGAGAGAGAGAGAGAGAGAGAGAGAGAACGAGCAGCCTGGCTGGTCATACAGACAGATTGAGGCAGGTGAGGCGGCTGGCTAGAATGTTCTACCAGGACCCTCCCGATGTCAGGAGAAATTGAAGAAAGGCTCCAGTAAGTTAGATGGAGCCCTAATATGACCTTTCGGAAGGAGACGGATGAGAGTAAAAGAATGGGCAGACAGAGAAGGGTTTGGATGGTCATTGTTGAAGACAATAGCCACAATGATGTGATCAAAGATCTAAGTACAGACTGAAGACAAAGGGCAAGGAGAGCCAATAAGAAGTTGCGGTGAATGCAATGACTTAGAGGGAAAGGTTCTAGATTCTGAAGTAGGATTTTGGAGGAATATTAGCCTGGTCAAGATAACTGGTCCAGAGAATGTGAAAAAACCAGATGAAGCCAATTGGGTAGCTCCTCGTTGGAAGATAATTGGAGGAAAAGATACAAGAATCACATAAGATGAGGGGGAGTGGCCAGGTTGTGGCTCTTCCTCATTGTTCATAGGACATAATGACAGGAACACAGGACCTCCAAATTGAGGCTAAGTAAGTGTGGCAGTAGAATGAAGATCAGAATATCCACTTACAGGAGAACCAACTAGGAGGCTGCTGAGCTAATCCAGGACTAAGACAATGAATGTCCAGACTACAGGGATGGAAATAGGAATGGAGACAAAAAGATCGGTCAGAGACACTTTCAAATGGAAACTGGATTTAGAAACAAATTGGCACCAGGAAAATGTGCCAGTGATGACACTCCTATTTACAGACTAGAAGTCTGGAGAAGACGGCAATCAATAGACATAGACTAATAGACATTGAATGTCTGAGACAGAGAATCAGAATACCAAGAAGAGTTCCATTTCAGGGACTTTCCCATTTCTGAGGTGGTATCAGCATCCAAGGAGAACATTCCAGCAAATCACTATAATGCTAGAATGAGGGAGGCAAGTTCAAGGAGACTTTGTGGAGCTCCATGATCTAAAAAGCATTGGTTTGTTGCAAAAGGAAGCCCAGAAAGATGTTAACAAGGGTCAGGATTCATTTTTGTTGGGTTTTTTCGTCACCCATTTTCCAGAAGTATTTGTGGTCATTTGCTCTGGAAATTAAACCCAATTGACCTTGGTGCTTAAAGAAGGGAACACAAAGGTGGCCACCTAAAAGGGGAGAAGTAGAAGAGATGAACATTATCAGAAATGGGAAGAATGATCGCATGTCTGCCTAGTGTAAGAGGGAAATTTAGGTATTTTATAGATATATATTTAAAATGTGGCCGCCAGGAATCAACAGTTCAGATTGATTCCATAATTAAATCAGACCCAAGTCAGCATCGGATTTAGGCAAGTTTATTTACAAGGAGGAAGGTAAAAGTATAGAAATAAAGAGAAAGGGAGAAGCTAGTCCAGGCCTGGTCAGGCCTGAACGAGAGAGAAGGTTAAAAGGCTAAAAAAATGAAGCTGTAAGCCACAAGGCCCAGCAACCAGATAGGCAGAGTTTAGAAGCAGCAGAGGTAGGCCAAGGAAGTCAGCCTAACTTACCCACGTGACAATACAGAGTAGAAGCTGTCTGAGGTCTCAAGGGAGGTCCATCAGCACCAAGTTCAGGGCAGGAACTGCCTCAACAGGAAGTAACCAACTTACTTAAAGAGATCGTGTCTTTCGTCACTTCCCGTGGGTCCACCTCTAATTCAAGTGGACAAATGGCAGTCTCTACATTGATTTGGACTGCCCAAAGGGCCGTCCCTTGTTCTTGATTTGTTACTTATTGTCACATGCGAGTAACTCGTCTCCCCTCCCCACTAAGGAAGGTGAGGGTGACATCATTTCTACGCCTAGAATGAGTAGATTTTTGACTATGAATGGCTAGCGTTAATTCTATTTACACACTAGGGAAGGGAAAGAGAGAGAAGGAACATTCAGTGTAAGTGTAGATGTGGATCAGTGATCAATCAACAAGTTGAATGTCCAGGAAATCAAGCTGTGGGCCAGTGAAACACTTGCTGTGAGTCAGACATAGATTATGACAAAGACATGACATTGAAGTCATTTGTGGTTATGGAAAGGCCATGGACTTCACTGGTCAGTCCAATAAGAGGGAGTCTAAATTGTTATGTGCAGAGGAAGAGAACCACTGGGAAACCTCAAGAGAGAGAATCAGTAATTGCCTCCTCCCCTCCCACACTCACTATTGCTAGGGGGCCAATACGGCAGGGAAGATTATGGACCTAAGAGAAGACTCGTCTACTCTTACAAGAAGTAAAACCTAAGAAAAATGCCTGGTTCCAGAGTTCTGTTTTTGAGAAGGAAAAACATCCACCTGGCAGAAAACATGGTAGACACTTGGCATCATCAATACAAAAACCGAATTTGAAGAGTCTTAAACCGATAGGAGAGTTTCTGTGAATTTGGGGGAAACAGATGTGAAGGAGGAGGAGCAAAAAGAATAAAAGGAGGAGGAGGTCAAGGAAGATGAAGAGGAAGAAATTCCACCAACATAAGCAAATGCATGAAAAGCAACTTGAGAACTTTGACTTCAGACTGCCATGTTACTGTGAAAATCTGAATATACTGGAAAGAATGGTATGCAAACATACATACCTACATGTTTAAAAATATGTGTGTAAATATAGGCAGATACATGCATATACACATATGTATACATATACACACATACGTACATATTTATAGGTACACACATTCATGCAAATATGGGGGTCTGTGTCAAATATGCTGATTTAGAGTGCAAGGAAAGACCAAGACCATTGGGGGAGAGTATGAGGGTCCTGAAGACAAGGTCCCACTCAACACCCCACCTCTATCAATCAATCAGTTAATCATCAAAAGTTATCAGGTATTGTACTAAGCACAGGAGATACAGATGTGGCAAAAATGGTCGCTGCCCTCAAAGAGCTTACAGTCTAATGGGGGAGACGACACACAAACAAATAGATGCGAAGCAAGCTCTAAGCAAGATAATTAGAAAAATTAATGGAGGGAAGGTATTAGGGGTCAAGAAAGCTTACAGTAAGAAAGAGCATCTTAGTTGGAACTGAAAGGAAGCCAAAGAGCTCAGAAGAGAGCTCAGAACGGAGAAGGAAGAACCTTCCAGGCCTGGGGAAAAGTGCAGAGATCAAGAGATGGAGGGGCTTGTTCATAAAAGAGTCAAGGCCATCGTCACAGATCAAGAGTTTATGTTGGGGAGAAGATTGTAAGAAGACAGGAAAGGCAGGACAGGGCCAGGTTATAAAGCGATTTGAAAGGTAAAATTGTATTTTGTATTTTACCCTGCAGGCATTAGAGAGCCTCTGGGGTGTATTGAGTAGGGAGATGAGAGAACTGAACCTACACTTTAGGAAAATCATTTTAGCGGATCAATGGAGGACGAATGAATGCATTCGTTTTACTCTGACCACTCATACAGGGAAGGACACTGAAGGAATAAGGGGTTTACAGGAAAAAGAAAAGTCTGAATGCTCTGCTTGGCAATAGTTAGGGTGAGGTGAGAGGGACTATGTGCTCCTTCTATCTCTAAATGTATGGATTTGTTTACATTTTTAATCTTTTTCAGCACCAGCTGGTGGAACCATTATCCTTGCCTCCTGGCAGCTCAATGAATCATTGTGCACCTCCTCAAAGTACAGAGCCCAGGAAATCACCCTGAGACACATTGCTCTTGGGAAAAATTTGGTTTAAA
The DNA here is from genome assembly GCF_016433145.1 of Gracilinanus agilis. Classification (NCBI taxonomy): domain Eukaryota; kingdom Metazoa; phylum Chordata; class Mammalia; order Didelphimorphia; family Didelphidae; genus Gracilinanus; species Gracilinanus agilis. Next base: position 10,321,993 of record NC_058134.1, on the reverse strand, counting down.
AAAAAAAAGCCACACAAGTTCTCCCTCTATATGGATTCAACACCATTGCTGAAGAATTCTTTGCATGGATGAAATGAGAAAGAAGCTCTCCACATCCAGAGAAAGAACTGTGGGAGCAGAAACCCAGAAGAAAAACAACTGCTTGATGGGTCGATGGGGATATGAATGAGGATGTAGATTCTAAGAGATCACCCTAGTGCAAATATCAATAATATGGAAATAGGTCTGGATCAATGACACCTGTCAAACCCAGTGGAATTACTTGTTGGCTATGGGAGGGGGGTGGAAGGAGGGGAGGGAAAGAACATGAATCATGTAAACATGGAAAATTTTTCTTAATTAATCAATAAGAAAAAAACATCGGGGAACCAAGAATAACTCCTTTCCCACCCTACTACCAAAATCAGTAGCCACAACTGTCAAGATTTCAGTATCAATTATCTGAAATTTGAAGAAGGAGGAGGAGGAGGAAGAAGACTATGTAAACTACTTGAAGCAACCTCCCCAGGAGGGGCTATTTGCATACCTCTAGCAGCTAGTAAAGTACTTAGATTTAGAGGGCACTAACTAATTTATAGATCTCCAGGAAACTGAAATTCAAGGAATAATTGGAAAAGAGACAACTAATAATATGTAAATTACAATGTCACTATTATAGAAATCTGTGATTTTATTATCAGTGGAAATTCCTCGACTATCTAATCTGAGACAATAAGAAATTAAACATCGTGCCACTAAACATTAAACAACACAGCACTGACTATTAAGTCAAAGGTCCAGGATTCAAATCCAGCTACCTCTGGGACCTAGGACAAGTTACTAAGTTTCACTAAGCCTTTATTTCTTCATTTGTAAAATGAGAGGACTGGACTAGGTGACCTCTCAGGATCCTTTTAGCTCTAAATTTCATTGTTATTATTCTAAATACAAACGTTCTACATGCCAACGTAGGAGATGTTGGGTATGTACATCGAAATACGGACTATGAGCTCTTTGAGGGCAGGCACTCTCATTTGGACACTTATCTGTCCCCAGGACACATCTTTAGTTTTTGTTTGTTTGTTTTAATTTAAATATTTTATTTTTTTAGAAAAATTTTCCATGGTTACAGGATTCTTGTTTTTACTTTCCCCTTCACCGCGCCCCCCCCATATCCACATCTTTTGTAAATCAGGTTCCTAATAGCTGTTTATTGAATAACTAAGTGAAAAAAAGAATGAAACCCATTATCATAGATGCTGATGACTTTCCACCCTTATGTGATCCTTTTATTGTATATGAAGAAGAATGAATGTCATCTCCATCTGTAGGCTACTCCACAATGGAGCTGATTTAGCAGACCAACAAAAACTGTCTTTGGGGAGAGGGAGTTTGACACCTTTAATTTAGGAATCATTTTAAACTACTCAAAAGACTTGCCATCTTGGAAAAAACAACCAATATCTACCATTTGCAAAATCATTAATCACCAATTAATAACCAATTGACTTGCTTAACAAGAATCTACTTTGTGTAAGACCCTGGATTGGGCATTTGGGAAAAAAAAATCAAAAACAAAAACAAAAAAACTTTTTAGAAGTTGAAGCAAATTTAAGGGCATTTTTTCTTCTTTCTATTTTTTTAAACTCATACTTCTTTCTTAGATAATGCCAATCCTGTGTATTGGTTCCAAGGCAGAAGTGTGGTAAGGGATAGGTCATGGGGATTAAGTACCTTGCCCAGGGTTCCATAGCTGGAAAATGCCGAGGCCAAATTTGAATCCAGGACTTGTTATCTCTGGGCCTGGTTCTCAAGCCACCACCTTCCTGCCCCCTGGGCAGCTTTTTTCAGTTGAACTCATCATAATTCTTCCGGTATGTTTATTTTAAAATATCAATAGAATGGAACTTCAGGAGAGGCATTTCTTAATGTTGGCTAAAGCGGACTACGTGGATCCCAGAATCACAGACTGAAAGCCCAGTGGGGCCCTAGAGGCCATCGAGTTTAATCTCTTTAAAGTCAGACAGCTTATTTGACTGTTTTGCCTTTACTTATATTCCTGGCAGACTGCTGGAAACTAGTCAGTGTTTTAAAAATGCTTAATTGCCTGAATGTCCCAGATCACAAAAGTATTGACAGTGCCAGATTTGAACCCAGGTCCCCTGATTCCAAAGGCAGAATTATTTAGGAAAAGAATTCAAATACTGACGTGTTTGTCATTTCCTAATGGCTGGTGTGTGCAGACTAACATTTTGGGATTTGATCTTTATTTCATTTAGAATCATGAAAACAATCACTGTTAGAAGTTGTCGTTGCTCTTTTCGACAAACCAGGGCGAGGACCCGGAGCCCCGCTATAAAGTACTTGGTGAGGAAACTGAGACTAAAAGAGATTGAGTTTACACAAAGACAGATGTCGGAAAAGGAATCTTTTAAAAAAAACAAAACTTTATTTGAGAAAGAGACTGATAACAGAAGGCAAATGGTGCACATACAAACAGAATATATTTACAACACAAAACATGATCTCACCCACGTGGGTGCAAATTATAATAAATACAGTTGATTTAAAATGTAAGAGACATTTCTCAGTTAGAACTAAAAGGATTCAAGCCCAGCTTTCCTTTTCACTAGTTCCAGGTAGTTTCTCGATGAAATTGACTGAATCTCCATTTCCAACATGGCTAAAGTCTGCTAACCAAACTAATGCTGCTCTCCAAAGGATGCTCTAAAGCCTAGGTTGGTGGCTGTGGCTGTTGCTACTCTTTGTCCATGTACACACACTTTGGAAATCAAATGATGGATCTCTTTGACAGCAGGGTCCTCTGTAAAGAAAATGTATATTAAAAGGCCCACGATGCTCTTCCCCACCCAGCTCCTCTCTGAAACAGGAGAAAGGCTTTCCAGGAAACGACTGCTCACGAAATAGAAAAATAAAAACTTTTTTTGTATCTGCCACATTCGGGAGCACCGTTGCTCTTTTCTGTCCAGAAAAGACAGGTGTGTCATTTTAATTTGGCCGATGGATGGATTGATTACAAAAATAGACTGGTGGAAGGCAAATTCTCGTCTGTTTTAAGGTCATGTCAAATGTGCGGGCTTTCCATTGCATGGCAAACTAAGCTCTAAGGTTTCAAGATTTCCTTGAGGTTATTTTAATTTGGGTCGTGATATTTTTAAAAAAGAAAAAGGAGAGTCTCTCTTTACACATTATCATATTTTAAAGTCTTTTTTAAAGAAATATCACAGCAAAATATAAACTACATGTCAATGGCATGTATTGAAAGCAGTCCACGTTGGGAAACTTGGCTTTCTCGAAACAGGATCCTGCACCTTAAAATGCTTTGGATTTAGAAATATAAATATTTGAATAGAAAAAAAAAATTACCACAAATTCTTGGTCAGTTTTGGATTATCCATATTAAAGGGGGCTTAATACAATGAACCTTTAACTAACTTCACCAGCGAAAACCTATAAAACAAGGCAAACATATCAAAAGGGAATATGAAGGAAATATTTCATTGGAAAACTTCCTTAACAATTTCCCTGCTTGCGTTGTTATTTTCTTAGACAATAAATCAATTCATGGAGTGCCCTTTCAAAACAGAGAGAGTCGAGTACTCTCCTCCCCGCTATTTCCCCCCCTACATTCCTCAGGACACGATTCACTTGGACTTCCTGTTTCCATAAGGCATTTCCTGTCCAGGCTCATAGAATCTCTTTTCTGTAGAAGAGCAGAAACCTGACAGAATTGACTTAAGCAGAGAGCTTCTTCCAGTGCATTCCGACTCGCCGGGATCTGACAGCTTCAGCGGGCGCCATCTCCATGAAGGCGCTCTATGTACAAAGGGTGAGTTGGTTGGTTGTGTTTCTCCTTAAGCCCGACCTTCCAAATTTTGGAATGCTCTTTTGTCCTTCTACCTCTATCTGCCCAAACACTTTTGGAACGTCATTTTAGCATGGGACGGCCATCCTGCGGCTCGATCCTAAGATCCCTGCCTCGGTTTGACCTCGTTTCTCTTCCCTTCTGAGAACTCTGCCATGGTCAACGGTTGCATTTCGGTGGCCCCCTAGTGCTGCCTCTCGCTGCCCTCGTGGCCCTACCGTGGGATCTGACTAAAGCAGGGGGTGCCTCTCTATTCTTTTCTACCCAGATTTGCGTCTGCTTCGCGGGAATGTGTCTCTCTAGACAATGTCATCAAAAAACTCAAGAGAAAGTCAACAATGCAATGCAAAATCCAACAAGCTACGATAGGAAAAATAAAGCTAGGACTCCAGTCTGTTTCTTTACAACCATCTGTAAGTCTAAAGTGTTCAATGCCTACCGATGCACACAAGCCCCAGGTCGATGGCGTTTAGAGCAGAACCTTTCGACAGAAGGGGGGGAGAAAGGAAGAAACAAAAAGCTACCCTTACCAGCGTTTGAGACTGCAGTATGGTACATTATTTACAGAGAAGTCAGGGTCCAAGTCGAGTGTGAGGACAAAAGCAAAAAAGGAGAGAGAGAGAGAGAGAGAGAGCAAGAGGATGCTTCATTGATCAGGCCTGGAGCTGACTCCTCGAGTGGCTGATCTCAACATGGGGGATACAACCAGCTGCGGATTTCCTTCCATGAGAAGTGAACAGATGGGACGGGGTCCAGGGCCAACAGTGTCTATCATGAGCCCAAGGACAGATGGGATGGAATCTTAGTGAAACAGGTCTCTTTCCATTAGTCGCTGCTCAAAGAACCCTCTCTACATTGAAAATGTGCGTACAGAAATGCCTGCCTTGGCTGGATGCTTTAAATTCTCAAACCAAAACTCCCAGATCGACGCAAGGCTAGGAAGTGATCTTCTCTTTCCGTGACCTAACGGTGAGTGGAGCCTGGTGTTCAGATAATAACCTTAATTACAAATCCTGGCGCCAAATCCTTGCCTATTACCTGTTGCACCAAAGCAGCCTGCTCCCCAGATTCCATTTGCTGGGGCTGAGTATCATCGTCACTGTCCAGGGGTTCCTCTTTTATTTTCACAGGTCCCAAAGGGGGACCCCGATGGCCGTCATCCGGGCCCAAGCTGCTGTCGCTCCGGACACTGTTGGTGCTGGAGGGAGCCCGGTCTTCTTGCATGGGCTGATCGCCATGAAGCTCCTCTTCCGACTCTTCCAATTGACTTCCTGGCTGTTTCAGCTGCTCAATGGACTTGGAAAGCATCTGGAAGAGAGTGGCGGAGTTTTAAAGCAATTTCTACTCCATGGGAACAGAGAAGCCAAATGGTCATTTTTCACTACACTTACATTTTTTCGAATGGGCCAATTTGTAACTTAACTTTCATTAACAATGCTAGAGCTCAGGCCAGCGGGAGACTGTCCCCATCATTCCGCTGGGCCTGTGTAGGGGAGGAGGCCTCTACAAATTAATACAGCTGACACTTCTCTTCAAAGTCCCTTAGAAACACAGAAAGATGGAAAGGAAAACTTTCAGCATGAAACACGAAATCGCCACAAATATGGGATTGACCGAGGCATTGAATGCAAATCAACTTGTGAACAGTATCCCTCACCCAAAGGAAAAGGCAGTGAAAAACACACTCGTGGATCCCACTTCCCAGTTTTCCCCTGGAGGTGAAGCAAACAATCAAGACTGGTAGTTCTATCTGCAAATGGCAGGAGCCTAGAGTGAACCAGCTCATCTGGAATATCTGACTCCACTGGGTGCCCAACAGCCGGCAAATAAACTGGCAGCTGATGTGTCTCTGCAAACCAAGAAAATGAAAATGCCCAGCGGTAAGGCTCGGAGCTTTGGAGAAATCTAGTTTGCTTCAACTTAAAGAAAAATAAACTGACTTGTATCGATAACTCTAGATTATTTTATTATTTATTACATTGTATATAATATATAATGTATATTATTAATATTATGTATACCAATAACATATAATATATATCAGATTATTTCAGTTCTTCCTGCACCCAAGCACAGAGCCTTTCCCTCTATCCCAAACTCGCCCGTTTCCTGCCCTAGAAATGTTCACCTTTTCTCTTCCCTAAAGATAACCTGGAGAAAAAAAAAACGGACGAATCTCTCCAAAAATTGCTTAGAAGAATAAGGCGGGGGAAAAAGGAAGGAGGAACCCGGAGGATCCTTTCTACAAGGCTATAATAATGTAAATGAAAAAGAACACCTCAAAGAAGCCAAATGCTGAGTCATTGTGAGACTGAATTTGGGCCCGGGGAAGGGACCAAGAAGCCTCTCTCTGTAGGAAGGCAGGGGTGGATCACAAGCATAGAATGGGGCGAGACACTGGCAGAATGTGTCTTCTTTAAAAAAAAAAAAAAAAAACACCCCATGAAATTCCCATTAAGTCCCTGCTGTGTACAGCCTGCCCTGTGTGCCAGGAACGAAAGCACCCCCACATCCCCCGGACTTTCCTGAGCAAAGCCCTCCCAACAGCTAAGCGGGCCAGAGCATTCCGCATTCGGCACCTGGAGTCCGTCCCTGCCCAGCAATGGAGGGAGCGGCTTCTTTCTCTTTCCTGGGGCCCAAATGAGGCCTCAGCATGATTCGCCTTTTCGCTTCCTTTGACCTCCTTTCCATTGACGTTATGGTAGCCTTTGAAGAAATCAGTCTCCTGCTTCTCCTTTAAGCCACTTTTAAAGCGATCTGCCCCCCTTTTCCCAGGCTATTTTTAAGAGAAAGACAAAAGGGAGAACCTTCCGGAGCAGAGACACACCGGAATGAAGGGGGAAGGAGAGCAGGGGAGCATCTTTGGGGAGCAGCGTGCCAAGGCCGCTTTCCCCTGCGTTCATCAACGTCTCACGCAGGTACGCCGAGCTGTTTGGGAAAACTGAAAGCACGATAAATGTCGAGACCGGAAACGATCCACAGAGAACGTGAGCCTGCAGAAGTTTGGGGAAAGAATCACCGACAGGTTAAAAAACACGGTGAAGAGAAAGCGAATTCGGAGAGCTCTGAACACTTTGCTCCCAGATTCATCACGAACTGAAAAGAAACAAGTCATGGTTGCTTCCAGTTCATCCGTTCATTGAGCCAATGAACCACCAAGCATGTATGTGCCGGGCACTACGCCGAACGCTGAGGACGCAGCATCGAAATCTCTTCCTGCCCTCCACGAGTTTCCATTCTGAGAATTAATGAACAGGAAAGTCTCAACAAGATGCCCGAAGAGTCTTTACGCAGTTTCAAACAATACAGCCGCTACACTGAAGGTAACGTCAGGGTTAAATGCAGCCTCAGGGAGCTGGGAGAGCCTGGGCAAGGGCCTTAACCCTGTTTACCTCAGTTTCCTCATCTGTAAAAGGAGCAGGAGAAGGAAAAAAAAAGGCCAACCACGTAGGATCTTTGTCAATAAAACTGCAAATGAGGTCATGAAGCGCCAGCCATGACTCACCCACCACCACAACGCCAAGCAGAGGCGTGAGTGACTGAGATGACCAAGAAAGGCTCTTGTGAAACAGTGGGATTGGATGGGCAGGCTGAGGGGAGGGGCAGAGAGTATGAGAGATTTCAGGCCATGAGGGCTAACAGGAGGGCACGGACTGGGGATGGAGTGCTGTATTCAGTGACCTCCGAGGAGGCTAGCGGGGCTGGAGCGTCAAAAGGAGCAAGGCAGCAGCAGGACAGAATGGCAGAAGAAGAGGCTCTTGGTTATAAAGAGCAGGAAATTCAGAGGACAGTTGAGCCAAGAGGCAAGAGGGAGCCAACGCAGCTCATAGGGGCGCCATGACTATACCTACATGTTAGAGAAATGCCTTTGGCAAGCTGTGGAGGTATGGAGGGAAAACACACAGCCTTGGAAAGGTACAGGCATGGCAGATGGGCGATAGGCACAGGGCACAAGTTTGGCCGGGTGCACAATGATGGCTGTACGGGCCAGATGCAGCTTCCTGAGCAGGCAAGTAGCATGTTCGGGTCTGGGCAGTTGCCTGTCCTTCCTATTGCAGGATGGTTTGTCAGACCTGGGAGAGTAGAATAGGAGGTCTCAGGAAAGAATCCATTCAGGGTCAGAAACTTCGGCATGGAAAGTGTGAGCCCTGAAATCACAGAGAACATCGTCTGACGGGGGTTCTCTTAGAACCTCCCAGGAAGGGAGGTTCTCTTAGAACCTCCGGCTCTATTATAAAACCACCATCCGCCAAAGCTCTCGGACACGCAGTTCCTTTCTAAAGGTTGGCCAACCCAACGATGCCGAGAAGACGACTTCAGGCTTCTCTAGTGGGCACGATTGGCATCGGCCCAAGTAACCTTCACTGACCTGCGGCACCAAGGGCCCCATTTTCACATCACTGCCTAGGCGGGCGGGAGGCACAAAATCCAAACAAGCAGAAAGTTGTCCCTGACAGAGGATGAGACTGAGGAAGCATTACAGCTACCAGACAGCCTCCATTCTCAATTCAGTGGAGGAAATAAGCATGTACACAGGCATAGGAAAATGAGTTAAAGGGTAGGGTGTGGTGGAGACAAGGGAGCAGAAATTGGGGGCAAGAAAGACCATCCATTCTGATTAATAGGCCTGCCACCTTCCAGCCCAAATTCTACAGCTCAGAAGTTCTAGAAAAGAGTGGGCAAAGGGGGAGCTTTGGATGTGAAAGATGCAACTGATAACAGTAACCATTGGGTTAATGGGTACCAGAAGACCCAGAGCTTCTGACATCTTGGCCAAAGAGGAGCTTCATTCTAAACCTCTTGGAGGGGGCAGCTGGGTAGCTCAGTGGATTGAGAGCCAGGCCTAGAGACGGGAGGTCCTGGGTTCAAATCCGGCCTCAGACACTTCCCAGCTGTGTGACCCTGGGCAAGTCACTTGACCCCCATGGCCCACCCTTCCCACTCTTCCACCAAGGAGCCAATACACAGAAGTTAAGAGTTTAAAAAAAATTAAAAAAAAATAATAAAAATAGAAAAAAATAAACCTCTTGGAGGTTAAGTGGAATCATCAGTACCCCAAAGCCACTTTCTGAAGAGAAAGCCTTCAGACATAATAGTATTTCTGAAGCCACTCGGACAGAACTTATGCGTGTCCATCAAGGATCAAGTAAGCTGAAGAGGGATGAGAAAGTCACCATAGAGCAAGACATCTAGATTAGACACTTTTTGTTTTTAGAAAGTCTTTTTTTTTTCTCAAGATTTCTGTTTAATAGGAAAGGCAAGTATTATTGTCTCCATTTTACAGCTGGAGAAACTGAGGCTAGGAGAGCCTGAGCCATGGCCAAACAGGTTGGTAAATGTTGGAGTCTCTCAGCTCCCAATCTAGTTCTTTGACCACTCTGTATGATGAAAAGGAGCGGATGAATGAATGAATGAAAACCATCAGAGAGTGACGTAACATTTGCTTGGTGTGGCATGAGTCAGGGTAAGAGCTAATTTCCTAAAAGAAAACTCCTTCTTCCTCTGTCTAGATTTTATTCATTGCAAAGAGTGTCCCCACAGAGGTTTGCAAGGTAGAGTAGGAGGAGGGAAGGCAAATAGTGAAAAGATCAAGATTCGTTAGGAGACGACTACCATAGGTTTTAGAGACAAAGCAGGCCAATGGGTTGCTTTATTAGTACGAATTTTTGTTCAGTCATTTTTCAGTCATATCTGATCCTTTGACAACATTCTCGACCCATTCTAGGAACATGAAGCAAGCTGGGAATTGAGAAAGATGGCACAAAGGGCCCTGCACTAGAAAGTCTGGCTAAGTGGCCTTTCTCCAGCCACAGAACTGCCAACATATTAATGAGCCCATTTTTCTTCGCCTCATTCCAACAACTGAGTCAACTCAATGTTATGGAGTTCCTTTGAAAAGGCTCCTCTCTACAGCAATTGCACAAGTGAAGAAAATAAAAGAGTTGCTTAGAAATGGCCGATGAGATAATGAAAGAAGCAGTATCAATGTCAAGCAAGGGCACAAGAGAAAAACAGAGTCTGCCACTACCAAAGAGGAGGGGGTTCCCTACAGACGGTGAGGTTACGCTTCTGGATCAATCTATGCTTATTCTTGCCAGGACCAGAATAACACGGTGCCTTCTCAGCTGGACGTAGGGCGGCTCAGAAGAGAGCGGCCTAGCAATTCACACACGATAATCCAAGTGGATGAAGAATGAGCCCATCCTTATTAAACGTTTATGAGTTCCATTTCTATAGCTGGCACTGTCGAAAGAGCCACTGAAAAGCTTGCGCCCCATTGGTGGAAAACGTGTATGTATTTTGTTGTTGTTCAGTCACTTCGATTGTGTCCAATTCTTTGTGATGACATTTTGAAGTTTCCTTGACAAAGATACTGGCGAGGTTTGCCATTTCCTTTTCCAACGCATTTTACAGATAAGGAAACTGAGGCAGAGTTAAATGAATTCCTCAGAGTCGCACAGCTACTAAGTGTCTGAGGCCAGATTGGAACTACCTACATAGACAAATAGATATATAAGATCACTAAGATCACATATATATGTGTGTACATGTGGGTATATAATGTGAGCAATATATATGCACACATTTATGTGTATGTATGTACACAGACAATAATAGACAAAGTGGAACATTTTTTGACAGAAAGCACTCACAATGAGAAAAACTTCCAATCCGAAGTGACCCTTCAGGCAGATGTTAAGGAAAGATGCGGATTCTAAGAAGCAACGACGAAGGTGGACGCCATCCCGTCCCCGAGCGAAAACATCGCACAATTGGACAAAAACGCTCCACTGACAAGCGGGGTTTGACATAGAGCGGGACGGGCGGGTGGGCGGGCAAGTCTCCCTGCCCACGGCACGGTGGCCCCTCCAGGCGGACAAGGGCCGTGTCCAGATCTGGCCTGGCGGAGGTGAGCATCAGGGGCTCACTTGGGCCACTGGCCAAAGTCCTTGTTCTCAACACCGACCTCCTCCTAGAGATGGCGGCTGACCCTCCATCCTGGAAAGAGAAGCTCTCGGAACACTAAATCTGGTGGCTGCTTCACGAGGCGCCGGAAATAGGAATGGGAAGTGCAGTCACGGCGCAGCGCCGCTCAACCGGGATTTCTCTGGGCCAGACGCAGGGCGAGCCAGCGGCGCATCACCAACAGTGATCTTCACTCGGCACGTGGTATCAAGAGGTCACCGAGGACCTGCACGCGCAGAACAGGAAGTGGGCTGGACCATCACCATGGCCGGTGGTCCTAAGGAGCGATCTGACGGCATCCTTGAGATATTAGGAGACGTGGACCATGAGTTCTTCACCTCTGCCGGTGCCATGGGCCTCTAGGGACTCATTCTATGAAAAATGCTTTTAAATGCATAAATGAAGAATACATAGGAGTACAAGAAACCAATTTTATTTTATTTTAAAACATCTTTAATCTTAGTATCAATAATATGTATTGATTCCAAGGCAGAAGAGTAGTGAGGGTTAAGAGCAATGGGGGTTAAGTGACTTGCCTAAGGTCATGCAGCTAGGAAGTGTCTGAGGCCAAATTTGAACCCAGGACCTCCCATCTCTAGACCTGGCTTTCCATCCACTGGGCAACCCAGCTGCCCCACCGATTAGATTTTAAAATAATTATCATAATATTTTTGAAATCAAGTTAATGGAATTAGGATGAAGAATTCCTGACCTAGGAGAAGGTCCCTATTAGGAAATCTGTGTCTTCTAGGGAGACTTCAGGCAGAATCCCAGAATTTCCAAGCTAGAAAGGAGTTTTAAACTCATCAACTTCTATCAACACGAGAGTTCTCTCTACAACAGACCTGAAAATCGGTCCTGTAGCTCTCCACTGAAGACTTCTACGGGGGGAGGAGGGGAGGACTCCCTAGAGCAGGGGTCGGCCACCTTTTTGGCCGTGAGAGCCCTAAACGCCACCTTTTTTAAAATGTCATTTCGTGAGAGCCGTGCAGTGCTCACAGTGCCGCTCCTGTAACAGCGCCTGAAAAAAAATGGACTTTATGGCTCCTGCAGAAAGAGCCATCTTTGGCCCTCGAAAGAGCCAGATAGGGCTCGAGAGCCATATGTTGCTGACCCCTGTGCTAGGCCCTGAGACAAGCATCACACAGGATGAGAAAGCATGGAAGAGCCACCCGGATAAGATCAGGGATTCATCTCAGTACTTAGTGCCCTTCTGACGCCATCCCAAGGACGGAGGGTTGGCTCCCAGCGAGCCTCTGTAGGGTATCAACAGAGCATTGAAAGCTGCGGAGACAAATTCTGCCTCCGACTTCCAGGGCTTCTGTCACCCCGTAGAGGTGTCCATCTCATCTCTCCAAAGTGCAAAGGAGTCATAAGAAAGTGAACTAAAGCGCCGGAGGGGAACCTGCGTGGACGCTCTGGTCACCCAGGAGACGCGTCCCCGTCTCCCCCCTCCCGCTCGGCTGTTTGTGCCCCCTCCTTCCCGCGTCCCACCAAAACGAGCTCCTGACTGGTACGTAATCGCCTCGTGGTCTCGGTGTGTCCGCGCTGGCTCCCCTCCTAGAATAGAAACTCCGTGCCGGAAGGGACGAGTCCGCTTTTCTCTTCACATCCCTGCGGTCTGGCAAGGAGCCTGGCATGGGACGACGCCCTTCCTAAATGCCCCCCGACTGACCAATGAAGAAGGCAGAAGGCGGGCGGTGGACACCCGCTGCATTAGACACGCTCACGCTTTCTTCTTGTACGCTGAAGAGCCAATTGGTCCCCGGAGACCTCTTTTACACCATTTGTTAAGTGAAGATCACTGCGTCGGCTCGCCCTGTGCCTAGAGTAGAATTTGTGGTTGTTCAGTCATGCCTGGCTCTTCATGACCCCATGTGGGGTTTTCCTGGCAAGGATACTGGAGAGGTTTGTCATTTCCTTCTCCAGGTCATTTTACAGATGAGGAACTGAGAAGAAAAGAGTTAAGTGACTTGTCCAGGGTCACACAGTCAGTGCCTGAAGCTAGATTTAAACACATGAAGATGAGCTTTCCTGATTCCAAGTCCACTGCTCTATCTACCTCCCCACTTAGCAGTGTTTGATGAATAGAGCAGTTAATCAGAAAACATCTTATAGGAGGAAGAAATCCAATTATATTTTGTAAAGAAAGTCTATGTAGGTAGGAATCTGTGGCCAAGTGGTTCAAGTAACAGATAAATCCACTGGGGTTTATGAGATAGTGTGGATGGAGTGACGGCTCTCAGCCGAGAAGATCTGTGAACATCTCCTACCGCTATGTGTGACCTTGGGTCAATCATTTCATGTCTGAGTGTTCTGAAAATTCTGCAGGGTTCAAAGTTGCAAGGAAGATGCTCACCCACATTGGCAGAGAAAATGTCCTATAACAGTCATTCCCTGGACTAATACAATCACGAGTCCAATCTCGATCATTAGCCCTAACAAACAAGAGGAGAGAACTTAATGGAAGAAACTGTCACATTCTCTATTATTTATTCTAAGGATTGAGTTTTTTTAATAATCATATTGCTCTGTCCGAGTTTTGTTTCCTTAATTTATCAGTGTCCAGGAAGCAACTATTCTGTCTGTCTGTCTGTCTGTCTGTCTCTCTCTCCCCCCGCTTCAAATGCATCTGCCGAGGAGTACGTCAGCCAAGCAAGCACAAAGGCTGGAAGGAGGGCTCCCCGCTTTCTCAGTGGGGCAGCCTCGTCTTGACATTTCACACATCTGGAGGTGATTCCCTCTGACTGTCTGGCTGTTAGTTCTCTGACTTGCAGATCCACACGAGAACATCTGCGTGTCGGAGAAGCGTGCGGGCCTCTGGGAGTCACAGCGGTCGGCCCTGCCCCATCTGTAAAGCATCCTGCCGTCCAGGGGCTCGACATCAGGTGAGCTGCTCTAGCAGGCACCCGGCGGAGATGAAGGGAGGTCCTGGGGCCCAGCGAGGAGGCGTCTCTGCTCCTCCCTTGACTCTTCTGCCAGGGTGCCGGCAGCCCTCGTCCATGGCGGGTTTGAACGACAAAGAGGGCAGAAGGCAGAGAGCCGGGAGACGGGATACTGCACAGATCTGGCCTTTCGCACCAGATCCACCAACTCTCAGCAAGGCGAGTGTTAACTCTCTCTCGGGGGTCTCCCAGCCCAAAGGACCACCGATGTCCGCCTCCCCTTTTAAGCCATGACGATTCTCTCGATCAGGACGACCCGGGGCCAGACCAGAGTCTTCCTCTTTTCCCTCCTCCTCTGCATGTCCCCGTATTACACGCCGCCTCCCGGTATTAGAGGCAGGTTTGGGGGCAGCCTAGAGGGGGCGCTTTGGGGCAGCCTCTCTTCTCCAGCCCAGTGTCTGGAAGGAACCTGGATAAGAACACAATAAACACCCGTGGATGGGCTCGGCTCTCTGGGCTGCGCCATTCCTCATCATAGGGAAAATCTCCCCATTTTTCCTCCCCTCGGCGAAGGGAGCTTCAGGGCTCTCCTGCAAAGCTTCGTGTAAAAGCGGCCGCTCACCTGAGCTCTTCTTCGGGGCCGTCTCGGGCGGGATGGTCAGATGTGGAAGCCGAGAGTGGGCCGGCGAGGCGGCCCAGGCCGGTGCTGAGCTTCCCTCTCAGGCCTCGTTTCCTCCCCCGTAAACCGAAGGCTTTCACTGCGGATGACGTCGAAGGTCCGTCCACGCGCCTAGAAAACGTGCCTTTCTCTGAAGCAGCTTCACAGACAGAGAAGCCGGCCAAGCCCGAGCCGCCAGGCCTGGCGCCCTGCAAGCCGGCCGCGTCTGTCTTCCAGAGTGGCCCAAGGAGCAGCTCACACACCAAGGAGTGGGTCTGGCAACATGGCTTCCACTGAGGGGACGCGCCTCCATTTTCCTCCTCCCCAAACATGGCCGACTCCATTTTGGGCCGTAGTGGGGATGCACGGAAACGTCTCTTCTTGGAAAATAAAATCTTTCCCTTCAGCATCAAGAAAAGCTGGTTGTAATATAGCAACAACTCCGGCCTCGGAGGGTCCTCATTTGAATCCAAGCTCCATTATTTCCACCTACAACCACGGACGAGTCACTCGGAGCCTCAGTTTCCCTCCCCTGTAAGCATCAGGATGACGACAGCTGTGAGAGCCGGCAGCCTTGCGACAAAAGCTCGGACGAGGGGATGTTGGGAAATGCATTACAACCTCCCAAAATGACCTCAATGGCCGTCTGTTCTCTTCCTCAGAAGCAGGATTGTTTTTATCATCATCATTCAAGATGGTGCTTATTTCCCAAACCTGCGCAGGAGAGGGAGATCCGCTGAATGACCTGCTCTGCCCGCTCTTCTTTGGAAGGCCTTTCCACACCGGGATCCCCTGACAAGGTCAAAGGAACGTCAGCCCCTGGGGGGCCGGGGGGCCTCGTGAATCCTCGTCTCTGTCCCCCCAGCACACTGGACGGGGCCTGGACCGGGCAGAGGGGCGGAGAGGCTCCGGGAGCACCGATCAATGAAAGGAAGGATCAAAGGATGGGAAAAGGTCATTGAGAAGGAGGAAGAACCCGGGTCAGAACCGAACTCCCATGTCTCTGCGCTCAGCCACA
The DNA here is from genome assembly GCF_016433145.1 of Gracilinanus agilis. Classification (NCBI taxonomy): domain Eukaryota; kingdom Metazoa; phylum Chordata; class Mammalia; order Didelphimorphia; family Didelphidae; genus Gracilinanus; species Gracilinanus agilis. Next base: position 10,306,601 of record NC_058134.1, on the reverse strand, counting down.
GGGGACGAGCAGAGCAAGGCCAATCCCAGCTCCCCGAGGCCGCTCCTCGAGCCTCCAAAGTAGCTCTCCCGCCTCCCTGAACCTTCTCTCCTCTATTAATAATGCTAACGTAGGTACGGTTTATATGTCCATACATACACGGGATCCTCACCACGGCCCTAAAGGCCAGGTGCTATCGCTCTCCCCACCGTATAGGGGAAGAACTGAGGTAAACAGAGGCGGTGACTTGCCCAGGGTCACCTAGCTGGTAACGGCGGTTCGATCTAATTCAGTCAACTGGAGTGTAGGTAAAAGTGTAAAAGGCTGATTTAAAAAGTTACTGGATCAGAGCAAGGCTGAGGGACTGCTGAGAAAGAAAACCAGCCACATTCAGAGGAAGAACTGTGGGAGCGGAAACGCAGAGGAAAAACAAGTGCTTGAACATATGGGCTGGTGGGGAAATGATTGGGGATGTAGACGCTAAACAATCACTCTAATCCAACTATCAATAATATGGAAATAGGCCTTGATCAGTGATACATGCAAAACCAAGTGGGATTGTGCGTCGGCTAAGGGGGGTTAGAGGGGTTTGGGGGAGAAGGAAAGAACATGAAACATGGAACGACGGGAAAATATTCAAAATAAAAACTTTAAAAGAAGAAAAAAGTTACTGTGTCAAATGCTATATGTAAAGGGCTTTGCAAACCTTAAATAGTATTTCATCAAGGGTTCAAGATTTGGTTCTAAACCTCATTTCATTCCAAGATTTCAATATAATGGCCCTACTTTATTTTCCAGGTGGCGCACTGGATAGAGCAATGGCCTTGGAGTCAGGAAGCGTTATTTTCCCCGAGTTTAAATCTGTGTGACCCTGGGCAAGTCACTTCACTCTAGTGGTCTCAGTTTCTTTGACTTTAAAATGAGCTGGAGAAGGAAATGACAAACTACTCCAGTCTCTTTTCCAAGAAACCCCAAATGGGATCACAAAGAGTCAGCCATGACTGAAACAACTGAACCACAAATTTTATTTTATGAGTTTAAAAATATCATTCTGTGGAATACACAGCTTTCACCAATCAGACTGCCAAAGGGGTCTGGGATGCAAAAAACCTGAGGAATCCTTATAAGAAAGCCTACTGCTATTACGGTTATTATTATTATTATTGGAATATTAATGGAAGTAATTTTATTAGTTAATAATTAGTTATTTATTGAATTAGTTAATAATTAAATTAATTAATGGAAATAATGGAAGCTAATATTAATGGAACCCCCAATACAATCCTCTTACAAATTCCCTAGAAAATCTAAGAGGCCAGGAATTGTCTAAGGGGGGAAAATCAGGTCAGAGCAGACAGGAAAGAGATGAGGAACCCAAAGTCGGTTTCATCCAACAGCAAAGTGAGTCCCCTTTCCTGGTTTTTATAGCCACCAAGTTGGCATTTCGAATCCAGTCATGTGACTTACAAGGATTTAATTATTTCATTCTGTCAAAATCTCACTTCCTGAGGTTGGAAGGGGTGAGGGTGGCTGGGGAGGGGGGGGGGCACTTGTTTTGCTTTGGTATCTCCTTTGAAGTGCCTGGGATTAACTTCGGCCCAAGTGCTCACATATTTGAATTCCCCATATATTTGCCTTCCCAGATTGCCTTACCTCACGGTCACAATAATCGATGGTTTTTTCCTTCATTTTCTAAAAAAAAGTCTTGTGGGAGATTAACTGCCTAGAGAGAAAAGGCGAGGTGAGCCCTCCTAATCCCTCCCCTCCCTCTCCAGGCTTCAGGTTGGGAGAAGAAGCCTCAGGACTTCCCATGGAAGTCACAAATTACTCTGCTGCCCCGTTATTTATCCCCTTCTCCAAACAAAGCATTTCAGCACATCTGATGAGAAAGCGCCAGGCAGGACTTTCTCCAAGCTCTAAATGATCCATTAAGTGGCTGTGGCTGGGGGAGGGCTTCTCCGTGGAGGCCCTCGGAGGGCTCTGGGACTTGGTGGTTTCCCTCAAGGCTCGCCAAGTACATCCCATGTGATATTGGGAATTCGAATTTTATCACTCTATATTCATTTTCTTTTTAAACCCTTAACTTCTGTGTATTGGCTCCTTGGGGGAAGAGTGGTAAGGGTGGGCCATGGGGGTCAAGTGACTTGCCCAGGGTCACACAGCTGGGAAGCGTCTGAGGCCGGATTTGAACCTAGGACCTCCTGTCTCTAGGCCTGACTCTCCATCCATTGAGCCACCCAGCTGCCCCCTTAATTTTACTTCTTACCCCCATCATCCCTAGATCAGAGCCATCAGGTCCTTCACAGCGAGGTCTAGCCAAAGGCATCCCAAAGCCTTTGGTTGACAGATCGGGGCCACCTTTCTAGACGAGGGACAGTGAAACGATTTGGTCCTCGGGGTGGGAGGAATGGAATTCCATGACAGTGATGAGAGGACCCAGCAGGGAGGGAAGCTGTCACAGGGCTGGAAGAGAATTCGAGTTGACAGCAGCAACTCCCAGTTTCCAGAACGAGAGCCCAGTTCGGGTTTCTCCATATCCAATTTTCAGAACCCAAGAAGAGGCGTTTTTTCCACCCACGGCTGAAGGGGCTGTCAGCATCTGTATTTTGCTTCAGCTTGGGAAAGGCAATAGAGTAAGGCAGGGCAGCTCGATGCCTGGTCCTGCGAAAGGCAAGATGAGATTCCGCCCCAGTTGAGAACAGAGGCAGCCCAGGGGCAGACTCAAATCAGAGCAATGGATGACCACAAACCAGAAAGAAGCTCAGCAAGCTGCCCGGGGGCTCAGCTCATCCAGCTGCTTCCATGGAGAACTACGGATGCTACCGAGCCGGTGGAAAGGAATAAAGGTGATCCGTGAGTAGTGAGATCTGTTCCCTTCCTAGCTGCCTCTTCCCCCCCGCCCCCTCTGTATTACTGCTTCAACTCCCCACAGGAAGTGAGGGGAACAGACTGGCAATAGCACGTGGGCTAGCTGGGGGAACTTCGGGGAACCCGTGACTTCTCTCCTCACTTGGATTCTCCCGGCACGATCCTGGAAAAGTCACTTAATAGCTCTCAGGCTCAGTTTCCTCATCTGCAAACAGGGCTAATAATTAGGTCCTACCTCGGAGAAGTTTTTAAGAGCTTCGAGAGAGAGAATGTATGCAAAGTGCTTTACAAATCTCCCAGCGCTATATTGACATTATTACCTGACCATGAGATAAGGCCAGAGTCAGTGGTGGTTGTAGGGAAATCTTTGAAATATGGCTCACTTCGCAGGTGAGCAAAGGTGAAATAAATTTCAGAATTGTAACTGAATTGAAAAAAGACAGGGAGGTGGCTCAGGGGATAGAGGGCTGGGTTTGGAGTCAGGAAGACCCGAGTTCAAATGTGACCTCAGACACTTCCTAGCTGTGTGACTCTGAATAAGGCACGTAGTCTCTGATTGCCTTAATTCAGCGGAGAAGGAAATGGCGGGTCACTGCAGTATCTTTACCAAGAAGAATCCATGATGGGGGCAGCTGGATAGCTCAGTGGATTGAGAGCCAGGCCTAGAGACGGGAGGTCCTAGGTTCAAATCCGGCCTCAGACACTTCCCAGCTGTGTGACCCTGGGCAAGTCACTTGACCCCCATTGCCTACCCTTACCACTCTTCCACCTATAAGTCAATACACAGAAGTTAAGGGTTTAAAATCAAAAAAAAAAAAAAAAAAAAAAAAAAAAAAAGAAGAAGAAGAATCCATGAACAGAAGAGCACCATGGGGAGGTCAAGAAGAGTCAGAAATGACTGAAAGGCTGAACAACTAGGGAAAAGCTGCTGGGACGTTGACTAGAAGGCTGTTAACATCTTTATTATAATGAAACTTCAGGACTCAACAGCTAGTTAGAAAGAATAACCGCTCACACTAGGAAACACTACTTAGCTGAACGTTTTCCTTCCTCATGCCAAGAGGTCTCTGGCCCTATCACCCAAGTGAACATGTCTTCAAAAGTCAATTTGCAGCTAATTTTGGGGTTGTTTGTTCCACTCCTATTTTGTGAAGCTTCTTCCAAGCATGAAAAATCTATACGATGTCTTTGGTGACTTGTCCAAGGCCACACGAATGATATACACCAGGATAAAGACTCCTATCCAAGTTCCCCTAATTCCAGTTTCAGCCCATCTGTTCATTCATTTCTTTATTTCCTCTTCTACTACACTGATGCCGCACACCGGCTAGTACGTTGTAAGCTGACAGCAGGCAACAAAGAAACGTTCCCCAAAAGAAGCAAGATTAGGAGTTAAAGGGCATGTAATATACAAAGGGAAGAGGTAGACGTGGGTAGGAGAAGGGGGAATTGCTCATTCTATCTCCAGAGTTCCGGGAAAAGTAGGTTTTTGTTCCATTGGTTACATTTTCTTATGTTCATTCTCCTGTTAATTGGAAATATCAGACCGTGATGTCTACCTGGAGCTCCAAAGGCCAGGGCAGTAGCAAAACCACTAGAATCTCCCATCTATAAAAAATGAGTAAATAGGACTGAAAAAGACAGGAAAAAGAACAGAGATGGAGAGAGGAAAAGGAAGGCTAGAATGCACTTTTCCTCCCTAAGGATGCGAGAGAGCCATTGAGACTCCCTACCAAGGAGAGACCAATGTGATCACACTAAAAGCAAGCCAGAGCAGAGGAGGTTTCTATGCCCTTGTTTATCTACTCAGGTGTCTGAGTGATGACTTTACAACTGTTAAGACTAAATTAAATTCTCGTCCTTAATTTCCATAGAGTTTATTAATATTTACTCAAATAAGAGAAGGCAGACAGATAGAGAGGAAGAAGTCTTTTCTAAACTAGCCACAAGGCTCTCTCAGCTACTGTCCTTTCACTGCATGCTCAAGCAAATAAAGAGAGCCCACTTACTGGAACCCCCTCTTTTATATCTTCTCCTTTACCCTCAGATCCTAACCTGATCCTTTCTGGGTCAATGTGCCCAGATCACTCTCCTGTGACCCACACTGGGAGTGCACTGACATGATGTAGCCCTAGTAGTACCAGGACATAGGTAGGACCCCAGTACATGATTCTAGGGGACGGGGGGCAGAGTTCCCTTCACACAATCCCCCCTTTGATTCTTTGGGAAACCACCATGTTAAAATCTCTTCATTTGAGGTTTCTGGAAGATTAACATGTCAGGTCTCTCCAATGGATCATTCCACATATGTAGCTTATACTTCTAAAGTTTCTCTTACTAGAGGTATACAAAACATTGTACTTTACATAGAGAGAATTGCAACAATTTTGGGATAAGAGGGAAGGAAAAGAAAAAGGAGAAAGAAAACAAAAATGATTGATAGATGCAATGGCAAAAAGCCAGTTGGGGGCATTCCCCTTTGGCATAGGAGTTTCCATTCAGAATAAATGATATGTTCAGTTCATTATATCCCAAAGTCCCCTCTGGATCTTTTGATGTAGTGCATGATTTCTATAGGCATCCTTTTAACATCGTCTCCAGAAGATCCACTTTCTTGATTTGGAGTTATTTGTGACTTTCTTTCCCTAACATTGCTTTGAAAGATTTTAAACTTTGGAATTGAAGATAATTATACATAACAGTAAGAATCCTTAGTGCCTGCTTCCTTTGCAAACCTTGATTAAGAATATTTCTAATGGAGTTATTTCCAAGCCCAAATAGAGTGATAAATGGTTTCTCTTTCCTAAAAGCCAATGTCCAACAGTCAGTTCCATTCAAAGTGTCCTTCAGGGGGATGACTTGTCCAGGTTGGCTCTGCTTCTTATTCTAAGAACTTTGCCACCATGATTCAATTGCCCTCTCACCCTGGAACCAGCAATGAGAACTTTTTCATTCTTCCCCCCTTGTAATCGCTTTGGTGAGTTCCTTCCAAGACTTCCATTTGAGAGACAACAGGATCAGCTATGCTTCCTTCCCTTCCCAGGATCAAAGACTTTGCTCCCATGCTCAGGTCCACCTTCACCCTACCTACCCCTTTCCCCCACCTCCCACTCCTCTCCATCCTTCCCCACTCCCATTTATGTGCTGTCTCCCACCATTAAAATGTATGCACCTTAAAGGCAGGGACTAAGACTCTTTTGCTTATATTTATATCTCAAGCACAGTGCTAGACCCATGACAAGCTCTGAATAAATTTGAGTTTTTCCTGAATATCCATCTCAAGTGCTCTACCCATTGCCACCATCCTAATACAGACTGTTATTATTGCTTTCTAGATCTAGAAGCTAGGAGTCACTTTCCCATAGGTATTGATAGACTCAAAGGTTTGAGGCCAATGCAAACGCATGAAAATTTCTCATTTGCTTGGGTTGGGCTATCACCCTCCCTCATGTGTGAGCTAATGAGGGTGGCAGAGCCCACTTCCTTTAATAAGTTGAAGAATCATCCATCTGCTAGCCTCTTCTCCAGCTCCAATGAGGCATATTCTCACGAGAAAAAAGTTCTCCTCTCCCAGAGCCCCGTATCACCATAATAGGAGGAGAAGAAATCAACTTTTAGCTCAGCAGAAACTTGACACGCACACAAGATTTCATCCCATGATTTAGCTTCTCAGTATTGGCTCCCAGCCAGCTACAGGAATGCATGAGATATTTATCATGAAGTAATTTCTGAGAAAACCATATGAGCAGCAAAATGATGTAAGAGAAAGATCAAAACACATCAGCCCAAAGAGGTAAGTCACAGATTTCCAGTTGCATTTCCTCAAAAGGCTTTCTTGCTTTCTTGGGGTTTTGGAAAGAGTAAAAGGGATAGATCAGTGGGCAGCGTCTGCATCCACATGAGGCTGGCAGATTCATCAGGGAAAAGGAGAAGAAGCCAACTCGCTGGGTAAATTCTTGTGAGTTGATTCTCATCAATGTACCAGCCACCTCCCGATGGAGAAGACAAGTTCCGGAACAAGATGAGAAGATGAGGAGAGATAATGAAGGGAAAGTTTGTGGCACATCTCAAAGTAATGTAAGAATGTGAGTCGTTTTGATTAAGATTATTCTTTGGCTTAGCCAATCATAGCCTTTCCTGCACCAAACAATCCTGCCTTCAAGTTTTACAAATAGAACAATGTGACTTTTCCATATAACTAAGTTAGAGATGTTATGGTATTTTTCATTCGCTTGATCACTGAGTATTTCAGATCACGAATGACTGGCATTGCCAATTTGTCCAATTTCACATCTTCCGTGGAACTCTAGAGATGCTGGCTTACTCAATTATATTTTTATTTTCTCCATATTTGAAACCACAAAGGTTTCACAACATCTCCAGGGCACAAAATAAGATCAGAAATAGCCTCATTCAGGCTTGCTTGAAATTGCATTGGCTCAGAAAAATTTCAGGCCTGTCGGGTCATAAATTCTTATCTGAGAGGGATGTCAGAAGCCATATGGTTCAATTCCATCATTTGAACGATAAGTAAAGTGACTCCCGAAGAAAGATAGGTAATGAGCCCAAGGACTCCTAAAGAATAAATAGAACATCTTAGATTTGAATTCAGGTCCCATGACTTCAAGTTTAGCATTTATTCTGATGCTCTTCGAGGGTCAAAATATATTGGCAAAAGCTTTTGTGAATTTCTAGAAAAAATTAACTGGAATCAAAGAATTTCGCCATTAGTGAAAGAATCATAATTCCCAGAACCGTAGAACTTCAGGGTCTGGACATTCAATCCAATCTAAACTAATAAACAATTAGCAAGTATATACTATGTGCCAATTAATAAAAAGAGAGTCTCTGCCCTCAAGGAGCTCACAATCTAATGAAAGGAGACAGAGAAGTAGTAAGGATGTGAGACCAGGGAGGTATTTTGTTCCATGGAGCTGAAACCAGGCAGAGCAGAAAACACTGAGTAGAGTGAGCCCTTCAGTCCAGTTTCTGTCCTTTACAAAGGAAGGCACTGGGAGGAGTTTGGTGCTCCATCCTCCAGCCATCTGAGGGAGGTGGTGTCAGTCAAGGCCTGGTGGCAAGATTAGAGGGGATGAGCTGAATCTGGAAGGAGCATCCCAGTCTTAAGAGCTAAAACCAGGAAGAGCAGCAGATGCAAAATGAAGCGAGACACATATAAGAACATCCAAATTCTCCAAAAGTCTGTTTGTGCATGTGAGAGCCTCTCAATTCACTGGCCTTTAATCCTCATGATGTTTTCATTCTCGATTCTTTCCAGTTGACAGAGTCCAGCCAGCTCATTCCTTCTTTGCCCGAGGCACCTGCGTTCACCTGTCTCACCTCATGGACATTTTGCCTTCTCTTCAGTTCCTTTCCTCCCCTTTTGTTTTCTGCTCTAGACCTGGAATTCTTCAGTCAAACCCACCCAGAAGCAAACTAGAAATCTGCCTGTGGCTTCTGCCCCTAGAAAATTGCTTAGGGGCACTGAGGGTGATTTTGCCCAGAGACACAATACCAGCAGGTCTGAAGCAAGATGAAAGCTTCTGACTCTAAAGTGATTTCTCTTGGTGTTGCTCCCCAGAACATCAGGGGGGAAAAGTCACTGGCTTTGGAGTCAAATGGGTTCAAATCCCATCGCTGATGATTCCTACCTATATGGCCTTAAACAAGTCATTTCATTTCCTAGGACCTCAGTTTCCTCCTAAGTAAAAAGAGAGGATTGGGCCAGGTAGCCTCAGTGGTCCCTTCTCGCTCTAGGTCTATATATTATACTATGATGCGAAAGGATTTTCTTAATCAACATGATTCAAATCAAACTCTTTTGAGGGAAAAATGATATTTCCTACATTTTTTTTAAATCCTCCTTGACCTTCATGTCTGTGTTCTATTCGTACCAGCCCTAGCATCAGCCACATGTAATAAACATCAAATATGGCAAAGGACAGTGGAATCCATCAAAGCTGTGAGCCAGGCCCTGACCTGGACACAGATGGGGAAGGGAGGAGGAGTGGGTCTAGGGATGAATTCATAACGCTGCTGTACCACCTGGAGCCCCAGGGCAGAGCGACCTGCTCCCTGCTCAGTGTAAGCGAAGAGAGAAGGAAAGGAAGCAAGGGACACTAACCAGCCACATGCAAACAGCCCGTTCCTAGGCTTGGGATTCGGTGGGGAAGGTGATGCTAACTTATCTGAATAAATGACAACATAAAGGCATTGGCCGCCACAGGGAGAAATGGGGAGTATGACACCATTTTGGTGTCCGAGGGTATGAGTTTGAATCCTTGCTCTGTAACTCAACAGCTATGGAATGTGGACCAAGACTAGTCCAGGCTTCACGCTTTCTTCCCTGTATAATGATGGGGCTGGATTCAGTGGCCTCCATATTGTAAGATCCTACATCCAGAGCTGGAGGTCCTGGTGTGCAGCGCTTCATTTTACACAGGAGGAAAAACCAAAGAGGAAACCAGAGGGGGAAATGACTTATGGAACTACCAGAGCTGCACCTGAACTCAGGGCCAAGGCCACCAGCTTCACAGCTCTCCCTGCTTGGCCACACTGCCTCCAAGACCCTTTCCTGGTCAGAGGTCAACAGCTACCTTTGGGAATGGGGCTAGAAGGACCTAGTTTGGTAGACAAGACAGGTCACTTTGTCCAAATTGCCTGGGTTCAAAAGCTGCTGGCAGGGTGGCCACTGAAGCGTCCTAAGCCTTAGATTCCTCCATACCCAGTGGAGGAGGTCCATCCCATCCATTCCTTCCTCACAGGGTAACTGGAGAAGCAAATGCCACAATGGACAGAGAAGGCTCCGAGAGCCTTCACATGCATTCGGTGTCAGTTCTCACACTCCTGGGACACCGAGCTTCACGAGCATCTTTTAAAGGGTCAAAGTGAGTCAGCCTAACGGCCAATCCTATGGGCCACCCACACTAAAGGGGGTGAAGCATAAGTCAGTTACATGTCAATAAAACATGGCTGAAAACTTGCAGTTTGGGGGAAGCAAAAGCTGGAGTCAGAAGAGGGAGAGTGGAGTGAATCCAGTGGGATGATTCCAAGCACATTCTCACTCATCTCCGAAATTCAAGCTTCCCTGCGAAAAGGGGTAGAACAGCAGGACCTACTGACCAAGACGACTGAAGGGGGAAAAAGTACTTGGAAAACTACTGGAACTCTATAAGTAGTATTATTGTTGCTATATGTTGGGAAGAAGGAAAAGAAATCACTTGCATCCTCGATGGCCATCCTGTGACTAGATTGGAAGAGCACAGAGCTAACGAGGTTTTCCATCATAGAGCATTCTCTGTTCTTTGGTCCCTTTGAGGGCAGGTGAAGTCTTTGCCTAAGACGGAGGCTCCCCAGCGTTGCAGGCTCCATCTTGATTACACATCTGGAATCCATCCTTAGAGAAAAGCCAGCAGAGTCATGCCTGTGTCCTCTAAACACCCAAGCTGAGAGGGGTTAACATACAACGCTCTGCTTGGAACTTTGAAGTTCCCTGGTCTTCATTTCATCTAATTAAGACAAGATTTAATAACCCAACCACTGGACAAACTATGGACCCAGAGTCCAGGTTTGTTTCCAATTTTGTGTGAATTCTCTGCAGATTCCAAGGAATCAGCACCACATGGGTGAGCTCCCCAATAAGATTTGCTTTCTCCCGCCGTGTCCTGGAGGGAGGCTGCCTTTCATCTTGCCTCCATCCACAAAGACTGGGGTAAGCATCTGCCTGTCAGAGAATCAAGGGGAAGGCAGAAGGAGAAGACGCACTGGGCAGTTCTGATGTTAATAATGTGACTCGACAAAGAACAGTGGCATCAAGAGAATATGGCGGGCACAATTCAGTCCAAAAGAGGATGAAAAAGCTAGTGGCAGGAAGATTAGAAATAGCCAGAGGTTGTGAGGAGTTTTCAAAGGAAGCAGAAAATGTATTGACATGTTGACAATCCTCATTCTAATCACGGTTTTCCCTCAGCCTACCTGTTTTCAGGAAATGGAATTGAAAGAAAAAGAAGGGCCCCATCAGCCCCATCAGCCCCATCTTCCTTGATACTCAGCTAACTTGATATTTTCAACCTCCAATTTCTGAGCTAAACTATTACCAATAAATGTGAAGGCCTCTTGTGTCAACCTTCAACCTGAATGTGGTCCGATGCCCCTGTTTGGAGGTGAGGCAACCCAGGATCAGAACTGGCATCCAGCTAGGTGACAGTGGACAATGTGCTGGACTCAGAGTCAGCAAGATCCCTGTTCCTGAAGCATTTACTAGCCATAGGACCCTGGAAAAAGCAGTTGGCTCAGCCTCAGTCTCTTCATCTATAAAAACCGGGCACAATAGATGAGTATAAAATGAAAAAATATACATGAAGGACTTCGAACACCTCAAAGGGTGCTCTAAAGACAAGCTGTTGCCATCATGTCCAAATGGAAGATTTAAATCCAGGTTTTCCAAAGACAAATCAAACCCCTTTTCCCTGCTTAAAGTCTTTCTCAAGACCTTTCTGTTCATCCAAATAGCAATTCATAATTAATAATAATTAATAGCTACCACAAATCACACACAACATAAGATTCTGGGGTTATAGGAACTAAGCCACAGAACTAGTCCCTAATCTCAAGAGTTTGGCATTGTTTTCCCCTGGTAAACCCTTAAATGTCTTCAAACATCACCACGTAATGAGAATGGGTTTGCAGCTCACCAGGGCAGATCCCAATCCTTCTAGAAGCTAGGAAATGAGTTGCAATAGACAAAAAAAAAAAACATCTCTCTACAGCTCAGCTGTGAATGGGGAATCTGTGGCCTGAGCCTCACTGGTCCTCTGATGCAGACGGCCAAGCTGTCTGTGAAGCCTTGCCAATCTTGTTACACCCTGCCAACCTTGGCCTCCCCTCTTCAATTCTTCAAGAACCCAGGTTCTCCTCGACACCACAACTCCTCAGAGGAGGCCTGTCCCAGCAGCGGTTGATCAACCACTTATTTCAAGAACAATTCCATTTTAACGAAACAAAAAGATTTAAGAGAATGATTTCTACAGTTTTGTTTTTTAAAGATCAGATGATTTCACTGATAAAAGGAAATCCCACTGAGTAGAAACTCTTCCTGCTCATATAAATGAGTATCTTTTCTGATGTTTAGTTTTAAAGAGTTGCCCAGGACACAAATGACTTGCCCAGGGCCATACATTTAGGATGTGTCAGAAGCAAATTCCATGACTTTAAATACAGGTCTCTATACACACTCTGCCATGTCATCTCTCACACTAAAGAATATCTTTCAGAAGGTATTAAAGGACAAAAATAGCGTCCTGAGACAGGATGTGAGGGAAGATGGTTTCTTAATCAGCCCCAAAAAATAGCAATCCTGACCAGCATTTTTTTGGATACTGGGACCCCCCCCGGAGAACTCTGGGTGAGGCTTGACCATTTTCCATGTTACATAACCAAAGCACTGCTGATGGATAGTTCAAGGATACTATTCTTTGCCTAAGACAGTTGGAGTCTGCTACGTCCTCCAGAGGGCAGGGGAGCTGACTGTGGCTGGCATTCAGGTCCATGGCGGCTGCCACCATTTCCCTATATCCTCTAAAAATCACAGGCCACACTCCCTTCTTCTCACCAATGCCTCAAGCTGAAATGCTTCTCTAGCTGCCCAAGCTTGGCTGTTAAAATATTAGAGATTATTATTTCTTTGTAAGAAATGAAAAATTTAAAGAAAGGGAGTGAATAAGCATTTGGACAGCATCTTCCCTGGGCCGGGCACTATGCTCAGCACTTTTTACAAATATTCTTTCATCTCATATAAACAAACAAACAAAAAAAGACTCTTCAGAGGTAGCCAGACATTGGCAAAGGAATCATCCAGGCAAATCACTTCATCCTCTGGATATGCTAACGAGAATCCCAAAGGTCATTTTTGCCCAACTCCCCAATTTTCCAGATGAGCAAACTGAGGCCCGGGGAATTTGAGTAACTCAGCCAGGGTCACAGAGCTAGTTAGTAACTTTCAGAAACAGAATTCAAACCCAGATTATCTTGAGCCAATGTTCTTTCCATTGGACTTTGGGAGTAGGAGAGAGGGGGAAGGTGAGAGAGAGAGAGAGAGAGAGAGAGAGAGAGAGAGAGAGAGAGAGAGAGAGAGAGAGAGAGAGAGA